>NC_049991.1:16141893-16193534 GCF_000003815.2 Branchiostoma floridae | reverse complement strand
CTAGACCCGCACCTGTTCGGTTAATTGGATAGAATTATTGATATACATTTGCATTAGAATAAATCTTTTTAATGTTGTTGACCATGGCATCAAACACCCAAAGATCATACTTCCCGTTGGTATATCACTAAAATGGTGATCATTACTTCATTGACTTGACATTAACCACAGATGCCTATTTGGAAAGCGAACAAAGCAAATATTGTAGTACTGTAAATGCATTTAAGTCGCGGGGATTTAATTTCGCGGTAGCGGGAAAGGGGACTTTTCGCGGTGGATTTAAGTTCGCGGTAACACCATAGACTGCAGTCTAATACCATTAGAAAAATGTTCGCGGTGGTTTTGAGTTCGCAGTGAAGTGGTCACCACGAAAACCGCGAACATAAATCCACCGCGAACATTTCTGCATTTACAGTATCTTGATGTGCATGTTATCGTGATGAATTAGTCTGCTTCTTAGTAGGACTTGTTCTTTTTAGAAAGGGCGATGTCCGGTTATGAACCAGCTACCGTACTCAATGTGACTCGAATTGATAAGCGATGTTTAACGCAATTACATGGTGGCAGGAATCAAGAGCTGGAAGTATGATCTTGGATGTTTCGTTGTTAAATTACATCATAAGAGTGTATATGTCGCGCAAATGTGGTTCATCGAACTATGCTCTTACCAACAATCATCATCATCATCATCAGTCATCCTCTCAGGTACAGCGATTTAAGTTTGACTTCCAGTACAGTCTGTCATTCATCGCTGCGAGAACTCACCAACAAAGTTAATTTGAAAATGTTGCATTTTGGTGTCATAAACTTGCACTTGGCCCACATTCACTGTTGGCGTTCGGTCTTTGTTGTATTTGGATTATCAGCAAAATATATAAATAAAAAGGAACTTGAATAACATGTTCCGCCATAATACAGATTCACAGCTGTCCAGCGTCTGTCCAAGAAACGCTCTCAATTTGCCACCGTAAACCGATCACACTGCGAATGGCACCGTGCCCTCGCTGATGATTTGGTTCTGGCTGAAATGATATCACAGTAGCATTACTTGAATCTGTACCTGAGTCTCAATTACGCCTCGCCGAGCACAGTAGAAATCAGAAGATTTGGAAATAATTTCTCTGAGTACCAATGACGGCTGTGAGATAAAACGAGATTTAGGACTGCTGGATTCCACGGTGCCACGGGTTCGCTGTATGATTCAATTTTAGAAATGATGTCTGACCAAAGGAGACAGCGACCTGAAATATGTGGGACGCGTACGGTTTTATGCTGTAGTGTAGTGTCTAACTTTCTTGCAAATTCGTATAGACCTAACTGTCTTAATTCCTGCATGGAAGACACCGTAGCCTAGCCTAGTGAACTGCATGGCCGTTTATACCGAACAAGCTTTCAAGTCCGTACTCTCTTTCCACTGCACCGACCTCTCGTACGGCTACTTTTGAAACTGTTTAGTGAAGATTGGCCATGATTGGGCCGAAGGCAGCTTTTAGATTCTTGGTGACGTCTCAAACTTAAAGTAGTTATGGTAGTTTTATGTATATATAGATGGTCAAATCAACATGTACGGCTTCTTTTGAAGCTGTTTTACGAAGACTGGCCATGATTGGGCCATAGGCAGCTTTTTATTATTTGTGACGTCTCAAGTAAAGTAGTTTAATATCATATAATGGTAGTTTCATGTATCTGTTTTGCAAAGACTGGCCATGATTTGCCGGAGGCACCTTTTTGTAAAAGTAATATAAACTAATATGCTCCTCTTTAAGTCTCCATAAGTTACTGAACTGGCTATTTCGTCCAGGTGTCTACAAAATGGATAACCCAACAAAAATACCTACTCATGTCATTCTTTAGCCTCTACCAGGCTCCACGTATCGCTGGTCAAATAGTAGAAATTTAAATACAGTCCGTGGGTCGCATATAGACTTAACCTGGACTCCAGCTTTGCTCGCGAGCCAAAGGGAACAAGGCTGAACTCCAGGCTAATACTGACTCCTATGGCCGGCCGACTCTCCTTGCGTACTATTGACTCCATTTGTCCAAATTCTAATATCTGACCAGCGATCCGCGATATATAAAAAAATTATATAGCAAATATAGCAGTACGAAAGTCAGCGACCTCTGAAGCGTTAAGTATATATGGTATGTAGGTTGCCATGATTGGGCCTTAGGCAGCTTTTAGGTGACGTCTAGGTGACGTCCCAAACGTCGAGCAGTTATGTTAGTTTTATGTATATATAGACCGTACAAATAAACATGTACGGCTACTTTTGAAGCTGCTTAGTGAAGATTGGCCATGATTGGGCCGAAGGCAGCTTTTAGATTCTTGGTGACGTCTCAAACTTAAAGTAATTATGGTAGTTTTATGTATATATAGATGGTCAAATAAACATTTACGGCTACTTTTGAAGATGTTTCGCGAAGATTGGCCATGATTGGGCCGAAGGCAGCTTTTAGATTCTTGGTGACGTCTCGGACTTAAAGTAGTTATGGTAGTTTTATGTATATATGAGGGTCTGCATGGGGGGTCTTGGTAACGCTTAACGGGGAATTCAGGAGGCCCGGTAACGCTTAACGGTAAATTCAGGAGGCCCGGTAACGCTTAACGGTAAATTCAGAATGAGGTACAAAGAATAACATTAACATTGACGTACATTCCTATTCATACAACGCTAGAGTAGTTATATAAATGGATGAAAATACATTGTGAGAAGCAAAAGGTGCCCAGAACCCGGAGGAATGACAGGGACAATGTCCATGACATCTGTAAATTGACGGAGGCAGAGTTCCCGGCCCGCCACAGAGACGGCGGCAGCCAAGTTCTTAAGGGGGGGAGGTGGATTGAACTATTGTTTCAGCGCCGAAGGCGCGACGCATTCAAGGGTGGTCCGGAGGATGTTCCTCCGGAAATTTTTTTAGAATCAAGACCCTCTTAAATGCTATTTTCTGCATTTTCGGCAAATTTTGCCGACAGACTAAGCTAGGTTGATTTTAACATTTTCATCAAATCACACATGATTATACTCGTAGCTTTGGCCTCCACCCCCAGAGCCCCAACATATTTTTACCAATTCGAACTCGGAAGGCACGAGGCGTTGCAATATAAGTCCGGGAAAATTTTAAAATCTGGACCGTCTGAAACGCCATTTACTGCATTTTGAAGGACAGATTTTGCCGTATACGTAAGACGAAGCTAAATTAAATGACATTTTATTAGAGAGAAAGGTTGTTTTTGTGCGAAAACCCACGCCCGTAACATATTTTCGCCATGTCGTCGTGAGTGCCAAAGGCGCAAGCCGTTTCAATGGAGGCCCGGAGAAACCTCATTTTCTGCATTCTAGGAGAACCTTTTGCCCGAAACTTAGCTATGTTTGACACTGAAATCTGTATGAGTGATAAAGTTTTGAGGGCGACGCTTCTGCAACATATTTTACCATGTTCAGAGCCGAAGGCCGGGAGGCTCGGAGAAATTTTGAAATATGGACCCTTTGAAACGCCATTTCCTGCATTTTCAGGAGTTCTATCTGGCATTTGACTTCCTTTGTATAGTGTAACGGGTTACGAAGAATTTCTTGGTAACGGTTAACGGTGAATTCGGGATAACAAATAACGATTAACGTTGAATTAGAGCGGGTCGGTAACGATTAACGGTGAATTAAAATGGCTCGTAACGCTTAACGGAAAAAGGCATGCAGACCCTCATATATAGATGGTCAAATAAACATGTGCGGTCTCTTTTGAAGCTGTTTCGCGAAGACTGGCCATGATTGGGCCGCAGGCAGCCTTCCGTACATGTCATATAAGCTAACATGCTGTTCTTAAGTTAATCTACTGAACTGGATAACCCAACGAAAACGCCTACTTGTGTCATTCTTTAGCCCGTCTACCAGGCTCCACTGACCGCTGGTCAAATAGTAGAAATTGGACAAATACTGCGTGGGTCACATGCTGACGTGACTTAACCTGGACTCCAGCCTTGTTCGCGAGCCAAAGCGAACAAGGCTGGACTCCAGGCTAATACTGACTCCTATGGCCGGTCGACTCTCCTTGCGTACTATTGATTGTATTTATCCAAATTATAATATTTGACCAGCGATCCGCGATATATAAAAAAATCATATAGCAAATATAGCAGTACGAATGTCAGCGACCTCTGAAGCTTAAAGTTGTTCCAAGTATGGTATGTAGGTTGCCATGATTGGGCCTTAGGCAGCTTTTAGGTGACGTCTTGGTGACGTCCCAAACGTAAAGTAGTTATGTTAGTTTAATGTATAAAGATCATGCAGATAAACATTTTATATATATATAATTACGGCTTCTTTTGAAGCTGTTTCGCGAAGACTGGCCATGATTGGGCCGGAGGCAGATTTTCGTATATGTTATATAAGCTAACATGCTATTCTTTCAGTCTTTTTAATCTACTGAACTGGCTATTTTGTCAAGGTGTCGACAAAATGGATAGCCCAACGAAACCATCGAACCAACTCGTTTCATTCTTTAGCCTCTACCAGGCTCCGCGGATTGCTGGTCAAATAGTGGAAATTAGACAAATACAGTCCGTGGGTCGCATACTGACTCCTATAGACAGCCGGCAGACTCCCCTTGCGTACTATTTACTCTGATTGTCCAATTTGTAAAATTTGCCTAGAGAACCGCGGAGCCTGGTAGAGGCTATCATTCTTTGCCACTGTCAATTCCCCGTTATATACCTGCAACATTTCTGAGAAAATAAGAGCTATGAGCAACAATATACAATACGTACATACAAATAATGCTCGCATTAAATGCATTACTTTGAATTCATTAAAAAAAATTTAAAAAATGTGAGCAATTTTGAACATTTAGGCAACAGAATACCTCTTAGACTAGTAGAATGCACTTCTGATATGACTCCTGTTACATGACACAATACATACGTAGACATTGTATGTCGATTCGTATATAAATCTATTCATAGATAGATAGATAGATAGATAGATATACAAATCGGCCTACAAGACCTCGTAACGTCATTGTATTGAGGTGCAATCTCCGCAGACTAACATGTAACATTGTTTGGCGCCAAGTGTAAGATTGTGTACCGTTCTCATCGTGGCGTTCCAGTCAGATTGATGTTCGAAGGGGCACAAGTGGCGGAGGGGACAACTTCTCATGCAGAGGAAATAAGTTGAGATGATTTTTGTCACTAGGAAGTTCAAGGGCATGCCGAGAGCGTAATGCGAGATGCCTGGCTGATCTATTGTTTTTATCGATCAATGCTCAAAAATTAGACACCTTTTCTGGAACTTTTGATCAGCACGGCATCTGAGTTGCAGTGTGTTGTCATGGAATGTCCAGAGCTGCTGTAGATAAGACGGATTTATCACGGTATCTGACGGGTGTTTTATGAACGTTGGTGAACAATGTCTTTGTGTATGGGTGTGTCTGTCTGTGTGTGTGTGTGCGCGTGTGTGTGTGTGCGTGCGTGCGTGAGCGTGTGTGCGTGCGCGCTCGCGCGTGCGTGCGTGCATGCGTGTGTGTATTTGCAGACTCAATGCTCTACACTGTGAGGCCCATACACTCTCCAGATGGCTGTGCTGGGAAGCTGAAACTGCTATCTGAATTGCCATTCATGAAGAAAATTATTCCCTGACAAATGTACTGAATGGTCAATTGCATACACGCTCCCCGGCTTCACTCCTCTGCCTGCTGCTTTTGATACTATCTTATGCTACTTTAGGATCTGATTGGAGTTGGTTGGGTTGAAACGTGCGGTTATTTGACGGGGATGCCGGCTTCGCGTCACCATCCATAACGTGGCCATTAGTTGTGTCCAGTGCATGTTATCGTGATGAATTAGACTACTAATGATTTACATGTATTGTACTTGGCAGAATCGGGACAACCATCTTTGTGCTACCGCTGTTGCTTGGATGCCAACTGACGGCGCCTGTCCTTCCAGGACAGCGCTGGCATAACATAGCTTTATTTGAAAATGAATCTCATTAGCTGACAATTTTGATTGTGTAATTTTCATTTTCAAATAAAGCTACGCTATGCCAGCGATGTCCTTTGCCGCTATGGGGCCAAAAGCTATTTAACACCTAAAAGAGCTAACACCCCAAAATCGTGATCATAGCTTGTTCAGAACAAAAGATACAAAAAGCAGAATTTACATTGCTGTACCATTTCCAGTTTTCATCACACCCTACCAACATACCAAGTATGAAACCAATCCACTCAGCCATTATAGTTATCTTGTTCACAGACACATGGCTGCACAAACATGAACGCTACTGAATATGGAGGTAATAAAACACTATCACATTTGGAATGGCAGGAGCCAACACAAAACGATGCAAATTGGACCCATGGGGTATATGTGGGTAATTAAGGACTTGAAAGGTGTATGATAATTGAACAACATGATACAATAGAACACCACTTGACACGGAGCCCCCCAGGGAAGCGGCAGAAACCTTAGAACAACTGGAGATGCACCTAGTGGCTGATGTGAAGGTAAGTAGCCACACCTGGGTCCAACAGATGGAGGGATCTAGTCCGCGGGTGGCCTATGTCCATGTATGGGCAGTGGGCCTAAGTTACTCTCCAAGCAGAGGTTAGGCTCCGGCTGGTTTTTTTTTAGTCGTTTTTATCGGGCTTTCTTTTTTGTATTGTATCTTGTATTGTCAAAACCTAACTGGCTAAAGTCTGGTCAACTCGGCCCAACACCCTGGTCTACTCAGCCCAACACACCTGTCAACTCGGCCAGGGTAAGGGATAGTTGGTTGGGTTCATTTCATCACTGACATCAGGGGGTTCAGCTGAGTGGACCAGATTGACCATAGGCTGAGTTGATTGTCTCCCTTCCGTAAGAATTCGACCCACAACATTGTCCCTTGTCATCTAGGCTGTCCTTTGTCAGCTCACAACCAACAGCCATTACAACGAAAACACTTTGTTGCCTGTCATGCATCTTTTATTGACACAATCACAACATTTTCTCCTCTCACAAATAACTGATTCACATGTCTCTTGAAGAATTGGCACTCCTGTTTCCTGGGCTTTCTCCTAGTCTTTGCCTTTGTTCCCTTCACACCTGCCGATGTTCTCCCCTGTGTCTCTGTATCACCTGTAGTTGACTGCACTGTGTCTTCTTCCTCATCACTTTCCTCTGCATCTAATGCTGCTAACTCCTTCTGTAGATTTGTTAGCTTGCTCTCCAAGGCGGACAAACTTTCAGGACCCGCCTTCGAACCTTTGTCTCTTTCTCTTCCATGCTTTTTCAGACTGGAATCTTTGGAACTAGTTCGTCTGTCTGTCCTTTGTTCCTCTGTATGCCTCTTTTCTTTAGATTCCTTATAATCACTTCTGTGGTGCAGCTCTGTTCTAGTAGAGGACCTTGCTTTTCCACTCCCACGGTCACCTGGCTCTTTCTTGACATTACTCTTTAGGTCCATACCTGCCCCCTGTCCCTTATACTGAGTACTGCAGTGTCTAGTGTCTTGCTCAGTTCTCGCTGCTGCTGAGCTTTTTTGCTCTTCTTCCTTCATTCTTGTAGACTGCATTAAATAATCGTTTTTGGAGACAATCTGTGATGTCGTCTCCGACTGCAAAAGCTGCAATAGCAAAGAATACATGAAGTAAGTAAATATCTTTAATGAATTTCCTTATTTTCTCATAAAATTGAACTCTTTGGGGAAAATTTAACAGGTGTGAGAGTTGCATAACAGCAAGCGCAGGATCGGCAATAACGGCATGCAAATCAAAGCTGCTGACCCAGCGGAAAAGCTGAGAAAAGAAATTGTGCAAATTTTGTTACTGAAGCAGTCTGTTTTCCCAACGAACCATTATTAACATTCATTTTCTAAGAATACCTTTGAGACAGTCAGTGTTTCCTCATTGAAGAATTTCTTGCCCAGAGGTGGCTTATGGTATACTTCTTCCACATCTGCCATTGCCTAGAATAGAGTACAAGAAGACATTTGAAAGGATAGACATGAACATGCATGTATACATCATATCTCTTCACACTCTTGACCTCCATTTAATGATCTATCTTACGGACGGCACTAACTAAAGCTATAGGTACTCATTTAGGGCTGAGTCAAATGAGGAAACTGGTGCAAAGTGCCTTTCCCCAAGGCAAAACATCTAGCCTTGTCAGGGGTTTGAACTCAATACTTCAAGATTCAAAAACCCTACTCTTAACCACAAAGTCACTGAGTAATATGCAAGGTGTCAACAACACATGTGATCAAACTTTAAGCTACAGGAGTATGTCTACTGACTACTTACCAAGTTCCAGAACTTGTCAAAGGCTACCAGGTAGCCAGTGCAGATCCCACGAAGGCCTTTAAATGTTCTCGTTGTCACAATGACCCGACGTTTCTCACTGATACAGCTGCGCAGAACATCCAGTGGGCCTTGCTTTGCTTCTGCAAAAAGGATTGTAGAAGGTAAAAGTTTAACATGTTATTTCTGTACACAATATAAAGCACTCATGGGGCCGCGTGGCACAGTGGCAGCATATTCGGCTCGAGACCGAGAGGTGGCGGGTTCGAATCCGACTGCTGTGTCACCGATCTTGTGCCCTTGGGAAAGGCACTTTACACGACTTTCCTCACTTAACTCAGGTGTAAATGAGTATCTAGCTGCGGCTAGTGGCCTTGGCGGGGCTTTGTGGCCGAGACAAGCCTTAGGGGCATGTTCGGGCATGACGCACCCGCCATGACACACGAGTTGCGCGATCGGGGGTAGGAGGAACCCCTTACGGCCTTGGTCGGAAGTCCTCCTAGGAGACGGAAACTCCAAATAATAAACCTGCATCTGCTGGGGCCATCTTACGTGGCAAATAGTTCTGTCCCTGTAGGACTTAGTGCGCCAGTAGACGAGAGGGTGGAGAAGGGAGTGCACACCCCTCCTTCACCTTAAAAAAAGTCACGTGCAGGCCAGGCAGACTGGTCGTCTAATCAACCTTGTCTGCCTACCATTGATCTTCGGATACGAAGAAACAGCCATCATCATCATCTCATCATCATAAAGCACTCACCAACAAGCCTCCAACCCTTCTCGCATCAAATTGACCCAAAGCCTGGGTCATGTAACCTGAATAGAGGTGCCCAGTATGGCAGTAGTCGGTATTGGCCCCTCTATCCATCTATGGGCTCAAATGTACTAGTAGATGACCTCTTTAACTCCTCTGGTCATTTCAACTTGAGTAGGGTTATTGGTCAGTGCTAGATATACTGCACAATGTGTAAAACTTTTACTATGTCAATTACTATTACAGATGAACCTTCATACAATAGTCAATACTTGCATTGTTCAAACATTATGTTGTATGGCACCTATGACTGATGTCTACAATATAAATAACTTTACACAAGTGCTTGGTATACATGGAAAAACTGAATTAACTTAAAATCATCAGGAGTAGACTGTATACAATCTGAGCCTAAAATAAAGCATCCTCTTCTGGTAAAGCAAGGAGGTTTCAACCTCCTTGGGTAAAGCTGACAAGGATTACTTCCTTAGGCACACTGCAGGGCCGGGTTGAGTGGTGGGAGAATCCTCAAATCCTAAAATAGGTCTGTTGCCTTTGCCATACACCGTTATACATGCAAATATTATAAGCTTCGAGTTTCAGCAACCACTGTAATTTACCCGTCATCCTTGTGAGTAGCGTTTTGGCAGGTTTCCTGTGTGTAGCCACCAGTGGAGGCAGAGACCTAGCAGACGGCCCCGCCTCTGTGGACGAGTCCTTGCTCCCTGACTTTCCAGCAGTATCTGGACCGCCATGTTGTGTGCTTGCTGGAGCCTTCCTGCGGGCTCTTAAGCCCTTCATGGCTGACTCATACTGAGCTAGGTTTTCGAAGGGTCTCACGTTTGGCACGGGAAGGCTTACGGCCTGGGACGACAAAGCTTTCGCCGGGTCAAAATCTGGAGAAGTCAAATCGACCGCCTCTTCTTCTTCCGGTTCCATGTTGGATTTGCGATAAGACAGACACTAGCAGCTCATTTGCGTATAAAGTACTTTAGTATATCTACTTTTGAGAAAATACATTGTCGAATTCAAATCATCTCAAATAAAAAAAACTACGTAGATGTATTGCATTATGGTAATTTTTTTATCATTTGTCGGTACCAATGTCATCTTTATTAATTAGAAAGGCTGGAATAAGATGTTAACGAATGCTGTGCTATGTTTTTAGAGCTTTTGCAGTAAACACAGTTTTGTATGGCTAGACTTAGTTTCATGAAATACCTAGTCACTTGTATAGCTTTAAAAACTTTAAATAAACCTTTTACAATTTTTACAGTCCTTATTTATATTCTTCATTTGTCTATAGTAACATATCTTAACTGTGTTATGAATTTTAAGGGGAAATAATAATGACGTTGATTCGAATCTGCTGTTGACGAATTCTTCACTCTGTGTGAATGATTGTTTAGACTATCTTGGCAACCAGGCGTCAGGAACACTACCTGGTGATCATTCGCAAAAAATGCCTCCAAAGAAGAAAGGTAAAGGTGGCAAGAAAGGCAAGAAGGGTAAGAAAGGGAAAGGAGACAAGGGAGATGGCGACGAGGCAGCGGGGACAGCCGCACCGTCCGCCGAGCCACCAGAAGGCGAGGACAGAGAGGAGCTGCTGGCCAAACAGTGAGTGGAATCGTCCCTGCAATATAATCTTTGTCGTGTGTGTGTGTTTCCGAAGTTTGAAAACGGTCATATGCATGTTGATCTTATTTAGTTAAGAAAGGTCTGTTTCCTGTTTATTTGCTCACAAACCTAATCTTACACAATCACAATCCTTAAAAATTAAGCTAAGGTCTCATCGGTCCCTGACAACCACCTGTTAAGTGCCCAAATTACTTATAATGAAATTCGATACTTTGTCACTCACATGTAGGTTACATGTAGCGTTTTGCGTTTAGGATATTTCTTGTTTTTGTTGCACACAAATTTATTTCCATGGTTGCCAAAAAAACTTTTTAAGAGATATCAGGTCTCAGATTTACACTATTGGTAAAATGAATAAATAATTTGATACATAAAATAAAACTGTTTTTAGAGAATTTGTAGAGTAACGTTAGATATCGCCATATTGATGTGATATGAACATAAATTACAGGTTTATATTGGGTATATATTCTGTGCATGTTACTGTTTCAGACTTCAGAGTGTGAATGATGAGTTAGCGGAGAAGAAGAGGCGTGTTGAGGAGTTAAGGAAGGAGAACGAGTGGCTGCAGCAGGAGGCTCACCAGACACGGGTGGAGAGTCATGAGTACATGTCTTATATGGCCAAGAAAACACACAAGAGACAGTCCACTATTGTCTCTCTCAGCGACCAGAACCAGAAGGTATGTCATACATTCAAGTTTTGTCTTAGTGTATACCACATCTGTACCACAAATGTTATTACACATTTTAATATGTCAGGGTTTGTGTTTGATTACTTAATGTTACTTCTCTTTACCCAAAAACGTTCTCCACATCAGTCAGTACACCTTTCAGGATAAATTTGAGCACAATCTTTTAATGTATCAATGCCAAGAGACTATCCTCATTGAACCTACATTTTACCTGTACAAGCATTTTAGATGGTAAACTTTACCTTCTGAAAATATCTTAGAAGTTAGAGACAGATGAAAAACACATTTTTCCAATCTTTATGAGTTGATGGAATGTCAAAAGGTATTTTTCTATCACACAAAATGACAAAAAATAATGGATATCTGAAACGTCTGTCCATCTCCAAAAATCATATCCAGTTGCTTGAGTAACTGCTTTTTTTGCGCATGTATTGCTAGTCTTGTAATAACGATCGTTGTCGTTCCTTAGGAAATTGAAAAGCTGCAACAGGAGAAATCAGAGGTGTTGGCAGAGTATGAGCAGAAGAAAGCAGGACTGAGGCAGCTGCTGCTGGAGAGGGAGAATGAGCTGGCTAAAACAAAGAAAGAGTTGCAAGAGTTGGATGAGTTCAAAGTAAGACCACTGCACTACTATGTACTTATCTTCAAAAAGATGTTAGGAGGAAAGATTGTACATTCCTTATACTAGTTATAGCTGAGGGGTGTCCTTTATCTGAATGTAGACATACACAAGGCCAAGTTAAAGACATATAAAAAACCTCCTCTCGCACTAACTTAGTTTAAAGTTGAAACCATATCAAGACCCCTATTTGAATTGAATGTAGACATTCTTTACAGATGTGTTACAATGGCTAGGGAGCAAGGTTGCTTAGCAGATAACATGCCTGCATTTCAGGCTAAATCTACCAGGCTGCTGGTGCAGTTCATCTTCACTGGTGATGTCAACTGTTTGGATCACTTTTTCTGTAATCTGTGCAATATGAAACATTTCATGTACTAAAGGCTGCAGCTTTGTTTGTTTCTCTTTGGTGTACAGAAACTACAGGCAGACCAGATATCACGAATCAAGGATCTTGAGCGAGAAGTCCTGAAGATGCGTGGCGTACACTCGGACACACTGCAGCAGCTCAAGGCACAGTTCCTGAAGGAGAAGAGTGACTACCAACACGAGTCTGACCAGCGCATCACCTCCATGGGCAAACTGGCAAACAAGGTCAGTATTGTTATACAACAAATGTACAATGTAGGAATAGACATGTTTCTATTGAAGATTTTCCACTGTCTTACAACACCAAAATTTGCTTACCTCGAGTTTTCAGTTGCACTTCCATCAACCTTCTTCAGGAGTGATGATTCAGTTACTCTGATCATGTGACTTAGAGACACGTGATTCGAGTAACGAATCATAAATGCCTGGCAGCCGATATCGGCCCCCGTCTCTTTTGAGTGTTGGCTGATGTGCTCTTATATCGGAAAATCTTCAATATGTACTACATCAACACAGATGAGCTTTCATGCTAGACATGTTTCTGTTAGGGTTAGGCGATGCATCTCAAACAATTCTTTGTAGTATGCCTTAGAGTGTACGATGCACTTGCACTCTTATGACATAATGTTGATAAACAAATATACACACAATTTGTTGCTTTGGAAGCTTTCGAGACTCACGCTGTCTCAACCCATTAGATCTTGTCTTGGAGTTCCCACAAGATGGCTGATAGACTTTGTTACTGTCATCTCTCACTGTTGGGGCAAAAAGTTAATACACATGTACTGTACATGCATCTAGAACATCTGTGTATGCTATGCAAACAGAGTGCAAATCTACATGGCTCATGCCCGTGTTCTTAAAATATTTTCTTTCTTGCAGGAGGCAGCCAGGTGTCTGGATGAACACACACAGATGATCAAACTCGAGAACCGTCAACTGAGACATGAACTGCTGAACCTGATCAAGGAAACAAGAGCGTTGCACGAGCACAAACTTCGCCTGGAGGATCAGAGGAAGGAGCTGCTGAGGGAACAGCAGTATGCCAAGGACCTGGCTGTCCTTAGGAGCGCCAGACAGCACAAGGTGCTCAAGTCGTTTGGGCTCCTAGAGGACCAGCAAGGGGAGGGTGAACCTGAAGAATACTAATCACATCAAGTTGGACAGTTTTACTTACCAATTGGACATATGTTTTTCCAAAGTTCTGTGTCTATGTTCCAATAGGCTGTGATGTACAGTATTGTATTATTCACAAAGTTGTATATATGAAAATGTTGTTACTGAGTACATGTACCAGGAAATTAGAAATATTTCTGGGAGTTTTATGATGAACTTTACAATTGTCTGTACTACTTACATAACTAATAGTATCAACAGTAAGTTTATCTATCATATTGGCATAGTTATGTAAATTTACCACCTTGAGTCTTCTTTGCTAAGAAAGAAAACTGCATGGTAAATGTTCACTGTGTGTGATAGCCTCGGACTCCATGAGTTATAAACATATTTACATTGTAAATGTTACATAATAAATGCATAATTTAAGACAATGAAAAAAATTTCACAATACAAGGTGTGCATATTCAGTTTTATTTGTTCAGAACAAGTTAACAACATATAGTTAATAAAAACTATTTAAGTAACAGGCTTAATGCTATCGTTTTTTATGAATGAGAAAGTGATACAAGCTTTATATGTCTTTAAGAAACACTTTGGTATAATACAATAGGCAATCTTTTACATTATTTGTTGACATAGTGTGGTGCAAAACATGACTACCTAAAACAAGCTAGACTATCAAAGATCTTAGAAAAGAAAGTTTTGCATTCAACTGGAGCATTCAACAGAAACAAAGAACAAGTTAAAGGCAAAAAGAATGCAGCTGAATTTTGAAACTTATTTTTAGGAAGGAGGATGTTCCTTCTGCATAGTTGATGAGGTCTCCTGGTCCAGACTATAGGTCCTCACATAGGGAGTACAGTATCCTGATCTCGTCTTCATCATCCAAACTGGGGAAGATAATACAGAAACTAGTCTGAAACCATCTTAATACCTGCAAATGGATATAAGCTTACTGAAAATAATATGTCAGACTACACCAAGTGTATTTTGTGGGTTCTTGGATTTTTTAGAATGATGAAAACAGAGACTGAGGAGAAATTCTGTACCTTATAATTGTTGTTGTTGTTGTTTATTAAGACATTTTTAGGTAGTGAATATAGTCACATGCAAATTTTTGACCCATCTTCCTGCATTTATCTTATCCACTCACTAAATTTTTCTTTAAACCAAGAACCAAGAAAATAGATATCTGAGGCCTCAGGAAAAAGCTATTAAATCGAAAAATATCTTCAGCAAGAAAAAAAAAGACTCTCACATTGTCAAATGTTGATGGTGAGAAATCTTAGACACACACACACATTTCAGTTTAACATGCAGTTCTGTGTGTAGCCGACTCATTAGTTGTTGTGGAGGTTTTCCTTACCCCATCGGTGTCTCCAGGATCATTGGAATGTTGTTTAGTCGTGGGTCGTTCATGACTCGTCTGAAGCCTTCAATGCCGATCTTCCCTTTTCCGATGTTCTCATGGCGGTCAAGATGGCACCCAACATCACCTTTGCAGAAACAGACAAAGTTATCAGTCAAGTGGTTTTGAAAATTCTAGGCTAACATATATTCCAAGATGAACAGTGCAACAAGGAGATGTTTCAACCTTTTATAAACATATACAATGTATAGTAAATGCACATATTACATTGATGAAGGTTAGACATCCAGGTAATAAGATACACCAAAATGCAGTTACTCAAGCGACTGGATATGATTTCTGAAACGGTCAGAAATTTTAGACAGCAATCTGGCGTCTTCCAACAGTGTCACTGATCGATGAAAGATGCCTAGTGGCTGTCTGAAAGATCTGACCGTTTCCAAAATCATATTCAGTTGCTTGAGTAACTACTTTTTGGGTAAATGCACATATACTGTGTCCCTACCTTTTGAGTCATTGATGTGCATGGCCCTGAGATATGAAAACCCCACAGTATCCTCAAACTCCTGCATCATCTGATCAAACCCAGCCTGGGTAGAAAGGTTGTACCCTTTGGGATAGAGAAGACATCAAGTGTGTAAGACGTAACTAGAAAGGCAGCATTTGCGCAAAAATGCAGAATGTTTTCCCCATCGCCTTTTGTCAAGCTACTCGCACACAATAAACCATTAGGGTTGCCCTATAGATTTGTGTGCAAGTAAAAAAACTTCGCTCATATTTACAATATACAGCTAATAATAATTCCTAAGACAGTTCTAAGTTCTGATTGGCTCCTGGCAGAAAAAGAAATAAAATGAACACACCAGCAAAAATATGTTTTTCCGTATTACAAATTGCACCAAATTAATGCCATGGTATATAAACAAAACTAGTTCCCTGGTATCTAAACTCTGAGCAACAGCCATTTCAAATTGAGCACAGCCGTCCATAAGCTTCCTTACCTGCAGCAAAAGCGTGGCAGGTATCGATGCAGACACCCACCCTGGACTTGTCCTCCACTCTGTCGATGATCCCACGCAGCTCTGCAAACTTCCCTCCCACTGTGTTACCCTGACAACTCATGTTCTCTATCACTGTGAAGGTAATGTCATAGTGGAGGTTCTACACATAATCTGAAAAGTGTAGTTACATCAGGTGGCCTGTAAAGTGTTAGTACACTAAGTTCTGCAGAAGAAGGCAGATATAACAAAAGTATATAGACAAGTACAGTAAAGTACAATATCATGGTAAGTGGTTGGTGCATACATTGCACCATACATCATATGCTATAAAATTCTTAAGAGTTTCCATCACATACATGGAGTATATTTTTTTCATAAATTTATGGCCACTGCGATGTCACCTCTCAGAGGATGAACTGAACTGAGCATGGAGTACTATTAGTATGTAAATGAAGATGTTACTTTGTGCTACTTTAGGCAAAAGTCATACAATTAAGTTGACTGTTCTGTTGACCATTTTGTGCTTTTCCCGTGAGAGTAAAGTTGTTTCACCTGTGGTAACACCGCTGGTCTGTTGGTGAGCCAGGTTGATGCTGTCTGCTATCCTGGTCAGACACTCCTCTACTGTGATCTCACCACAGGAAGAACCTGGGAGGTAAAACAGAAATTACAACTGTTAGCATTAAACCAGACTGATTGGGTTTACCTACAGAAAACTTTTATCCAACAGAGCATAGTTCTTGCATTGTTTGCTCAGTCATGAGTGCATGGCTAGTGACTAGTGCTATGGTCGCATTTCCCAAACTGGGGCCCAGTCGGTATGTTTGGGGAAAGCAAAAAATAAAAGAGTTTATCAAGGAATACACACAAATCATATAGCCATGGCTATTTTGCTACGTTCTGTGTGTTTTGCTCTCTTTTATGTTATACTTTTCAAAAACCGGTTTGGAAATGTGACCGTAGCATAAGGCTGGGCGGTAGGTAAATAAGAAGTAAGCAAGTATGAACCGAAAACATGTAAAAAAAAAAGGTACCTTTTCTAAATCTTTACCACCCCCTTTTTCCCAAAAGTGGTTTCTATACTGTATCATTTAGATAATCAACTCCTTTAATTTACAGCAGCTATCTCCAAACACTGTTGTTTTATTGAATTAGTCTGAATCCCATTTTTACCGGGATGGAAGTTGTACATGGTGAGTCCCAGCTGTTCACATCTCTTCAGCTCATCCACCAGAGCCTCCCGACTCTTCCTCAGGGTCTCGGGGTTGGGCGCTCCGCAGTTCAGCAGGTAGCTGCCGTGGGGAAGGATCTAGGACAACAGGATGGTAGTGTGTATTGTGCTGGAGCATGGTTGTATTTCATTACAGACACTGACTTAAGAGAGCGTCTACTGTTAATTCAATCTATTTTGGCAGTGACTAAACTTTGTGGAAGGGGAAAGGAGGTTTGTACAGTGCTGGAGTTCACAGCCAATTTGAGCTTTCATGCTAGTAAATGAATAATGGTTCAAACAAACAAACAGCTGGAACAACTTTGTAGTACAGTAGAAATATTCTCCATTGTCATCATTTTTCAAAGTAGGGGTCATCGAGAAAACTATGAAAATAGAGCCACTGCAAATGTTTCAAGATTCACAGTACAACTGATGGGATTGAACAAGTTACTAGTCTGAAAATTCAGATGAATATCTTGTTTCTTGAATGTTCCTCCACAGATTTTTGGAACCATCAGAAACTGTTTCTCACCTGACTAGGTGAGAAGCCGTGCTTCTCACAGGCCTCCCTAAATAGCCTGGCTGCAGACTCCTCCATGGGTTTACACGCCCACTGTCTCTGTGAGCGTAGGAACAGACCGAAGGCCCGGGCATTGATGGCTACTGCATTCTCTACAGCGTTCTCTATTCCACCTGAAACGTTGGTCACATACAGATGTGATAACAGCAAAGGAAAGTTAAAACACCAAAGGAAAGCTTGGCTATCTCAAACCATAAACCTTGGTACTTAAGGACCACACATAACAAATAAATAAATTAAATCAATAGGGTTCTGGGGCTACAGCGGTCCCAGAACAAGTTGAAGCTCTTGCTACTTGTTAATCCTCATAGTAGAAAAACATTAGCCGCAACAGTTATTGTTTTTTTTCCCTATGGGGCTGGAAAAAAATATCCAAGTGCAATAGAACCTGTTATTAAATAGACTAGAAAAACAAATAGCATCTTACAAAAGGTATTGAATATGTTAGAACTTATAGAAGCATCAGTTATACCTGTGATGGAAACATGAGCTCCCACAAACTTTTTAAACTGGCCAGGGCCTCCCAGTAACACACTGGCCTTGTTGGCTGCCTTCCTCTTGGGTTTGGTCTCTGCTTCGGCACTGCTACTGGCTGCAGCTGGAGGTTCTTCTTTCACTTCCTACAAAGAGGAAGGGATCAGAAAAAAAAAACAATTGTCCAAAACTGTATAATGAAACATATGCCAGGTTAATACATAGCTTGCATATGAATCTAGGAAGCCAAATCTTACTGAAAATTATTTCAGAAGAACTGCAATTATTAAAATGTCACATATCAATTTATTTCTCCACATCTCCACAGTTTTTAAAGCTTATAGTAAAAAGTCTTCATATCAGCTCTTCTTTATTACATTACAGAATAATACAAAAGTCATGCTACATATAAAATATCTTTGCCCTAAATACCTGTTTGGTCTTGCTTGCATTTTTTCTTCCTTTCCCTTTGACTTTCTCAGTCTCTGCCTCCTCATCATCATCCTTCACTTCCACTTTTATCTTAGTCTTTGTCTTTCTTTCCCTCTTTTTCTCCTTCAACATCTCTCCTGTTTCAGCCTGTGTGTCACTCTCAGTCTTTTTGTTTTTGGCCATGCTTTTGGATTTCTTTGGTGGAGAGGCATCACCAGTACTTGCAGTGACTCGAGGTTTTCTCTTTGCTGTTGATGTCTCACCATCTTTCTTGTCCTTCTTTCCCTTTCCTGTTGAACTCTTGGAAGATTTAGAAGGGCCAGTGTCCGGAGCTGCTGGAGGCTTGGGAGACCTTCCCCTGGTCTTCCTTGGAGGTGGATTTTCACTGGTAGTTGTCTCCAGTTGGCTGTTTTTGTCCTCAGGTACTACTTTCTTGCGAGGCATCCTTTAGAAGGGAAACTCAAATAAATTCATAGATATAACTGTGCATGTGCAGGTTATTAAATGGTTAAGGACTTGTAAACACAGTGCTTGTCTCGACTTTGCTTTAGACATGGCTGGATATATATGACCTCCGTCATGTGCTTTACAATCAAAGCACTGCCTAGACTCGTTCATATCTCAGGGGCCTTCACCTTGGACGTGCGCATGTGCAGTTTGGTCGGTGAAGATGCTTATTACAAGAAACAGCAGGAGGTTAAAAAGATTTCCGTTTTTAAAACCTCCTTGCAAGAAAGGCACTGCATGGGATATTTGTATTTGACAGACTTGCCCCAAACTGTGACATTTTGTTCAACAAACGGTACAGAACAGCTAGAAGCAAAACCTAGACATCGATTATGATACGTTTTGGACAGTATTATGATCATCTCTGTCTCATACTTTTTTAGACAAGCCTTTAGAGCTGATACACCGGGGCCCCCTCCCCCTAGCCTTATGTATTCTAGATATAAACTAACTTCTAGATCCTGAGATGGAATTATAACACTCTGTGGTACCTCACACTGTTTTTCCACCTTTGGTTCAACCAACAAACTCAGGAAATCGACGTTCTCTTCACTGTAACTCTCCAACTTTTGACACTGACCATCGAAATTGCCGTCATATTTTAAACTTTGACCTTTGATCTCGAATTTGTCCTGATTATCCAAATAAGCACATTGTGCCCCCTGTAGTCTTTCATTGCTACCACCTGTTCTGTGGGGAGGTTCAGTATGAATGCACAATTGAGGGCCTTAGAGCATAGTGTTAACAAACTAACGTAACCGCTATGTCCCATGTAGGACACACAAAAAATCTACCTGCACAGGGTTGTGTCAACTGTAGGAATATTTGTCCTTAGCTGACCTGACAAGCGTTATGGTCCAAAGTTCACCTGTTCACCTATGTGCTCGCTATTGTGTTGTCACTTACGCTTGTGAATGATTCACGGAACTACTTCAACGTGAACCACTGACGATAGGCCACACAACGAACTTCGACACAGCTTACTAGATGACGGCCAGTTGGTGACGGTTGAACCATATGCATGTGAATGAGGTTATTCAACTCCTTTCTGAGACCTCACTTTCTCTACGTAAGGTTCTCAGCCTGACTGCAGTTCGACATGCCGAAGACCAGAGAGATGCTGTTCGTGGGATTCTTTTTACTGGCAGCTGCTGTGGCTCACTCTGAGATATGCACAGACTTGGTAAGAACTGAAAGTCGTTAACGTTAGATGTTCGGACTCGGGAAAGGGTCACAGTGTAAACTTCTCTAGATCTGTACTTGTACTGCTCAAGGTGGGGTTAAAGCAAACTTGATCTACGTTTTGTCCCATTGTAATGTCCGCAGGTACATTCTGATAGATATCAAATGATGTTTATTTTTCTGCCGTGTCCCCAAGCCTGAAGATATCTCCGCCGAAGCCAGAGAATACTCCCAGCATGTTCAAGGCATCTCCAAACGTGAGTCTACTGATTACTTAACGTTACATCTTTTTAATAGCTCCATCTTGTCATCATCATGCAGCCAGATAGCATGCTAACTTGAGTCCTGCCAAACCTGTTATTTTGTATACATGTATATTTACCAACGATGAGGTAAGCCGTTTTCCTATATGTTAGAATGAACGTCATGTGCTGTCGCAACGACGTCCAGGTTTATGGTCCTTCCCTATATTTTGTCAGTCAAGGAGGTAGTCTAGATACATGTACTAGAATTTTATTTTATTTGTGTACTTGCTACATGTATATATTTTTTCATCTCTCTGCTATTTGACCCTAGGCCAGCCCTCATCCTACCCCAAAGAACCCTTCATATCCGGAACCGTCCCACCCGGGTTTCTGTGGGGCACGTCCACCGCCGCCTACCAGGTCGAGGGCGGGTGGAACACCGACGGGAAGGGCGAGTCGATCTGGGACCACTACGCACACCGGTCCGGCAGAACTCCGTGGGGAGACACTGCGACCGACAGCTATCACAAGGTATAGTTTACTGAATGACGGTTAAACTGTTTCTCAGTACTCAAACCCCAGAAATGATTATAGCATAGGTCGCATTTCCGAACGGGGCCCGGTAGGGCTACTTGTGGGGAAAATGGAAAAAAAAAAAAAAAAAAAATATATATATATATATATATATATATATATATATATATATATATATATAAAAATAACATACACATATTATGCCCATGAGTATCTTTTACGTTCTGTGTTTTGCTGTCATAAATATCATTCTTTCCGTTCCCGCAAACTGCCCGACTGGGCCCCGGTTTGGAAATGTGACCGCAGCGTATAACTAGGCTATGGTGCACACTATCATTACATACTGTCATATAATATCATATGTTTACATTTCCCCAGATGGCAATGTAACATTTGATTGAGCCAATCGAACATACAAGAACACTAAACGTAAAATTACCTCATCCACCAGTATGCGACCGATGTCCAGCTCGGAGCCGACATGGGCATGACGGCGTACCGGTTCTCCATATCCTGGCCCCGCCTTCTCCCTGACGGCACCCTGGCAGGAGGCGTCAACCAGGCGGGTGTGGACTACTACAACAAGCTCATCGACGAGCTGATAGCTCACAAGATGGAGCCTTTGGTCACGATGTACCACTGGGATCTACCACAGGCTCTTCAGGTAGCCATGCTTTCATCTTTTTACCTTTCATCAGAAACCATCAATTTATTAGACATTGCGTTTTAATACTTTCCCTTCTCTTTCGTCCTTTTTTGCATCGCATTGACACTGTGACACTGAGGTAGTGAACACATTGCAATGAATTACTAGAAGCTGCAGAATTAGGCATTGTTCTTGCTTGGTAGGTAACGGTACAGCACAAACAGTTTCATGAACGATTTGGACACATTGTCAGTATTGCGCTATGCATGATTTATGTTCTCTAAAATTTGCAACATCTATTCCAGACTAAGTACGGTGGATGGACTAATGAGAGCATGGTGGATTATTTCAACGACTACGCCACGCTGTGCTACCAGAAGTTCGGCGACAGAGTCAAGAGGTGGGCCACCTTTAACGAGCCATGGTCCTTCATCGTGCCGGGGTATGGGCTGGGCGTGTCCCCGCCGCAAATGCTCTTCGGCATGAGAAGACGTCAGTACGAAGTAGCGCATGTCGTCATCAAGGTGCGTGCCTTTTCTACTCTTACACTAAGGTCACATTTCCAAACAGGGGCCCGGCCGGCATGTTTCTGGAAACGAAAAGTGTTTATCAATGAATATTCACAAATTGATGTTGATTACTAATTGTCTTATGTTCTGTGTGTTTTGTTGTCTTTAAATATTATACTTTTCGTTCCCAAAAGCTGCCCGGCCGGATCCCGGGTTTGGAAATGAGACCGTTGCCTTATCAAGGTACCAGCTCTGTTAGAGTCCCTGCGTTTGGATCAGAACATACAGCAGTTCTACATTTACATGTTGATATACTAAGCTTTATAATGTTGTTCTTTTGCGAGACGGGAAGTTCTGTGTTCCAATATATTTATTTTCAGTCTGTTTCAAAACTGTTTGTCGACAAAGTACTAGCCAGTAAGTCCAGAATGTCCAACATGCGTGAAAGCAACTTTTCTACCATGATGTTACCATCATCGCTTCGTCATCTGCAATAAAAAATTGTATATATTGTGCTGCCCTGTTTATATCCACTACATGCAGGCCCATGCTCGAGCCTGGCACACTTACAACGACACCTTCCGAGCTCAGCAGGGCGGGGAGGTCGGGATCGTCCTCGGGGCTCCGTGGGGCCAGCCCCGGAACACGTCCGACCCGCGGGACGTCCAGGCGGCCGACAACTTCGAGCAGTTCTTCCTGGGCTGGTTTGCCAACCCGATCTATGGCAACGGCGACTACCCTGACGCCATGAAACAGATGATCAATGGAGACGGCACCGAGAAAGTAATAGTTAATTTCATCTACATTATCCTGTATTGTAGTACTGTATCTGTATAACCGACATAACTGCCCTTAGGCGTAACACACCAACTTCTAGGACACGTGGCGTGACAGAAGCTGGTTATGCTACACTGAAGAACTGCCATACCAAACCTTTTGATTTTTCACATTTATTCATGTCTTTCCGTTCTATTACAATACACAGAGAAGTTATGCATGTTTGGAAGGTATGGCAACTTGATTGCGTCGGTTTGCAGTCTCCATATACCTTCCATGTTTCATATTCATCATTGTCCGCTTTCCAGTGGATACCTTTGAACAAGTCAAGCAGATGAAAAATTGTCGCCCATTCTTTCCTCTTGTCTTTCATGTAGCCCCGTCTCCCGGTGTTCACGGAGGCGGAGAAAGCGTACGTGCGCGGTGCGGCTGACTTCGCGGGCCTGAACATGTACTCCGCCTACCTGATCTACGCCTCCAACCACACCTTACCGCTGGACTTCATCTCAGCCGTCATCCCCGACCTGAAAGGAGCCAAGGACACAGAGGACCCCACCTGGCCGCACGGTAACGACCACTGCACTTAAAAGTACAGTATTGACAATATTGTTGGTTCGCCTTCTTTCTTAGAAAACCTTCTCTGATTGTTCTGATATCCGTACCAAAACCACTATTTCTAGATGGGTAGCCCTGTTCGTTTGTTGTGAATAGCCAAACCAATAATAAATAGATAAAGGTTTCATTCCACAAGTAGATATAGAAATATTGGCAATTGTTTGTTTGTAATCGACCGACAAGAGATAAGGCACTAGCCTATAATGATATCAATTTAGCCAATTACACCGGTTCACCTTATTCTCTTCGATAAGTGTGTTGGTTTCTTTAACGTGCAAGTTTTTGACACAGGAGATTCCTACATACACAGAGAAGAAGGCTTCAAATTCGCGACGTGTTTCATTTCATATCTATTCTATCGTTTATATTGACTAGGATCATCGTCTAGCACCGTACTGTCCTACGTGGTCCCATGGAACATCCGCGAGCAGCTCCGCTACTTCTCGGAGAAATACTCCCACAAAGTCCCGTTCTACATCACGGAGACCGGCATCTCGGAGAAGGAGCAGTTCCCACCGAACATGAACGACACCTGGCGACAGTGCTACTACATGCTGTATGTTGACGAAGCCATCCGAGGTGACATACCTACTCGCGCTGCATTCTAAATTGCTATAGAATGAAAGCATATCTGTGTTGTTCAATACATGTACAGTAGACAGCTCAAACAACAAAAAGATTCACTCACCATGCGAATTGTCGGCTGAATGGCTGAATTCATTGAGAATCTTGAGAATCTTATTAAATGGTTGTATAGTGAACTTTATAACTCATTCAATGCATTAAGATTCTTTCTTTTGACTTGTTTGTGTGTCTAGCGAATGCCGATGTATAACGCAAACACACACACACACATACATACCGTACACATGCATACATACACATACACATAAATGTCTAGGGTCCTCACAGAAAGTAAGTCATATAAACTTTTGAATAATTTTCTCTTTGCAGCTATTAAGCTGGACGGCCGTGATGTCCGTGGGTTCTTCGCGTGGACACTGATGGACAACATCGAGTGGGGTTCTGGACACTCGGTCCGTCTGGGGCTACACTATACCAACTTCTCGGACCCGAACCTCACCCGAACCCCGAGGGTTT
The DNA here is from genome assembly GCF_000003815.2 of Branchiostoma floridae. Classification (NCBI taxonomy): domain Eukaryota; kingdom Metazoa; phylum Chordata; class Leptocardii; order Amphioxiformes; family Branchiostomatidae; genus Branchiostoma; species Branchiostoma floridae. The sequence goes on along the minus strand of NC_049991.1, from coordinate 16,168,885 downwards.
CCGCTAAGCTGTACGGAGACATCGCGCGGTCCGGTGGTTTTCCCGAAGGCGCGGCGCACAGTAAACACACGCAGGAATGGTGGGACTGGTGCCACACCATGGAGCCGTACAAAGGAACAGGAACAGGAGCTGGGTGGTACCCAGGCATGCATTAGCCTCCATAGCAGGCTCTCTAGGCTTTTTTCGTTGTTTTTTTGCCCATGATACACTTTTGCTGGCCTTTTCCTTTTGTACTTGTTCATTACAAGTGACCCAGTACGAAAAGGCCAGCAAAGGTGTATTATGAGCAAACTTTTGCTGGCCTTTTCGTACAGGGTCGCTTGTACTGACCAAATACAAAATGAAAAGGCCAGCGAAAGTACTACTTGCCAAAAAAGCGGCTAAAAGGCCTCAGAGAGCGAGTCTGCTATGGAGGCTGTTGACGGGCGGCAGTGAACAGTCCATCATAGGAGATTTAGACGTCTTACAACGTCTTCGCTTCAGACCAGCAGCTTTTAATGGTAGAAACGACCAGTGGTATGGGCATGGGTGGGAGAAGAAAGGGCATTGTAATCACGTAAATGTCAAGCAATTACAGCGCCTTTACGTTACTTGTTAGACGTATATAAAATGATGGAAGGGGGGATTAAATGCTTCTGTAAAAGCTGTTTTGTAGCTAACGTTACCCTTTACTTTTGCCGTCTATGTTGAGAGTCGGGCTGATTGGTCCTCACCTAACCGTCATCTTTCGCGCCGCAATTATCCCTCGGTGGGACAATACTTTCGCTGATGTTATTGGATCAATGGAGCCCTTGAATAAACTATAGGCTATTGATCAGCACAATGTACCACGTAGTATACGTTTAGGATTACAGCAATGAATGTCTGATCATGAGCGTTCCTTGATTTAAATCCAGTCTTTGATCGCTCGATGAGAAGATATAAGGTATTTAACCGACTCTGTACTTAATACATCATCATCAATCCATTGTGACTGAAAGTTTTGACACAGACTGATGACTGCACAAGGCAGTAATTTGATTATGAGACATTAAATGGGGAAAACTGCGATTTTATTGGCTTCGCCGTCAAGCGTGAAGTCACTCAATATCATGTTATTATTTCCAATTTTAGAGTACCAAAGACAGTGATTAATATGTCACTTACTATATCATATAGATAGCATTCCGTCCACTGGATGACTGTTATTGCGCTTAATTAAACACTTTAATCCTCACTTACCTTCTGTTAGACATCACGGCGCCTAGAAACGTCTCACAGACTCGTTTCTAGGGCGCAAGGGTATGGCTGACATTCGTGTGGAAAGATGCCGGAGATCGCTGAACGTTTTATCATGACCGCAGCACTTCAACTGTAGTCTCTTCCAGACTCCCGCCTGGCGGAATAGAAGTAGGGGACTTTTCCAAATTAGGAATAAAGCCTAGTAGTAGCTAATTGGCCTATGAGTATTGTCCGGCCGGCGGTGAGGAAATAAGTCCTCTGGCCGGCCGACTCCCAATTGTCCAATTTCTACTATTAGACCACCGATCCGCGGAGCCTGGTAGAGGCTACTTCAACTGTGAAAAATGTGTGTCCGAAGACCTGCATAGGCGTTATATTCAGTACACGTTATGAGCCCTGTTTTTTATGACGACCATCTATTGTCCCATCGACCCGACTGGGCGGTTTCCAATAGAACTTTCCTCGTAAATCAACAAATCACACCCCTGGGACTTGGGCCGCTGTGGTTCAATCGTAGGGGTAATCACAGTTGCAGACGGATGGTGCGGCCCACACATTCGGCGGTGTTTTTGCCTCTGGTCTTGTCTTATTGATGCATATTCTTTACAATGTGCTAAATCCTAATCGGGACCGGGGGCGATATTGACTTCCACTGAGAACCTTTGACCCCTACTGACGTCACACATTGATAAATTCTAATGTCCAGATAAATGGACATTGGGTCAGACACCCAAAGAAGACTGAGTGATTCAGTGGAAAATTAAATCCAATTTTCTTTACTTGGTGAACGGCATGATTTCTCTATAAGGTGTTATGTCATCTAAGTGGAAGGAATTACCCGCTTACAAAGGAAATTTAGGAAGAGCTGGACGCTTTGGTATTCGAAGTTTCGATAGTGAAGACCATTTAGCGGCTAATGTCCAAGTAAAAATCACCCCAGAGCGTCATATTTCAGTTAACAGCTGAGCAGTTCAGAGTTTATAATCACACTATTATCTGCCGACGAGGGGCCGATAAAATCAAATAATAGTAACATCGACGGGCCTAATGCCTGTTTGCAACATAGCCATAAACTCTACTATACCTCAGGGGACATCATTGGCAAACCTGTTGCTGTATATACAGTACCACTGAGAGATCTTCTATTTTCGAAAAAAGGTTTCTCATATTCTATTACCGTAGGCCCATATTTACAGACACAAACACCATTTTGCCACCGCACAACACCATCAACCAGCAGCAGAACGAAAACATGGACGTGAAACTTTCTACGTCCTGGCAAATCTCTCGTGAATAGAGAAAATGATCCACTGCTTGGAGCCTGACCTCAGCCTAACTACTGCTAAAGACACCCAGAGGAGTACGTTAGCACATGCCCCAGTTGTGAATTGAGAGATTGTGGAGCACCTATCGACCAGTGTTGACCTGGCTATGCCCTGCCTCCTGTATCACCGCCAACAGTGCCTCGGGATCCTGAAAAGTTCCGAAAAGATCGGAGCGATAACTCCGTCTGCATTTACAGAAAGATTCTATGAAACCTTTGACCATGTCGAGATTACATTAAGATATTGGTAGACTCATTGTCACCCCAGTGATGGCAGATTTCCAGCGTAAGCAGACTAATGGGATTTAGGTGACCTCCGGCACAGTGCTGGCGGCCATCGATCAAGATGGCGTCCATATTTACTATGAGATTCTATGAAACGTTTGACCATATATCGAGATTACATTAGGATATCGGTGGACTCATTGTCACCCCAGCGATGGCAGATTTCCAGCGTAAGCAAACTAGGTGACCTCCGGCACAGTGCTGGCGGTCATCGATCAAAATGGCGTCCGTATTTACCATGAGATTCTATGAAACCTTTGACCATGTCGACATTACATTAAGATATTGGTGGACTCATTGTCACTCCAACGTTTGGCAGATTTCCAGCGTAAGCAAATGTGATTTAGAACATGACCTTGGGCACAGAGTTAGGGGTCATCGATCAAGATGGCGTCTCCATCGGGCCAAGAGAACTTATTACCAAGTCCTTGTGCGGAGAGAATGGACGGCCTGAAGGTCACGTCGATACGACTTGACCGTTACGCTTGAATAATGACTATAGTTACAGCTAAGGGCTAGGTAAGATTAATGCAGCAACAGTCGCCTGATTGTTCGAGAATGTGAAACTTAGGTCCACTCTTTAATAACATGTTCAGTTTGCAAAGCATCGCCAGCTACTTGGATCACGAAATGATCATGATGCTTCGCAAAAACTTATCCATGGCAGCTTCTTGTTTTTCAATGCTACTGGGGCAGAATGATGTATTTTCTTCACAAAATAAGATAGACTTATTAAATAAGTCCTATCTTTTGTTGCAAATAGCAGTTCTGTAAAGGTTGTGCTGGTCAACCATGTAAAGCAAACTAGCAATGCGTAGCTATGGAAACAGTTCCTTGTAATTACATTGTAATTAGAGGTATTCATGTGGCAAGTTGCTTGTAAGACTTTAATGTGGTGATAACCTTAGGCATATAATCGTCCTTAGCCAAAAGGTCACTCTATAAATCCCATGGCAACACGAGGTAATCTTCTTTTTGTCCTTAGCATCAGCGGAGTCGATTCTATTTTGTATCATCGGTCTGGTCTGTAATGAAATTGCAGCTCCAGGCACCCGTAGCTCACTTTCATACAACACTACGGCTGACGTTTTAATCAGCGTACGGGACATTGAAACACTAGGCGGCAATGAAGTTGATAATTCAAGTGAAATCGTTGACCATCAAACTAGGCATCTGAAATGATCGACTGAGTAATATTCAGTGTACCCAGCAAACAATAACGCTAACCTTCTAATGTCTTTCTGTGGGAAGAAACCTGCCTTGTTGGGAATTAATGGTTCTTTCTCCTTGACGATGCAATATTTCTCAGATAAACCACTCACTTGTAGCACTCATGAATCATTTTGTGACAACTTTCTTCTGATCAGCACCCGTTTTGCTACAACTGGTCTCTTTAAGAGTTTTGACCAGAAGAAGGAAAGGGTCCCTCTCTTCAGCATGTTTTCGGAGAGTAGGTACGCCACTACTAGGAAGTAGGTCTCGGCTTCGCTTTTAAAATAATCCGTCTCGTTGCCAAGGGTCCTGACACTGCCATGATGATAACCCTCCGACGATCAATGACCAATTTTCTGCACACAGGTCGTGAATTATGAGCGCACGGTGGACAATTTATAGTCATATTCATTGAACAAGAGATACTAGAATGTCATCGTCGTGGTAACCGCATTGATCAGAGTGAGCTACTGCCCATAGGAAGCTTTGGTCGGTCACGGGGGAAGGGGGGGGGGGCGTTACACGGAATGTATAAGCTTGAAACTGGTTTTAACTTTGTGATGATGTAAACTTGTTGGATATGTTCCTCCCGTGCCATTATGAATCCAGCGTTTAGTTTGTCAAATTGATGTGTTTGTTCCACATAACCGATAATCCACCCTTAAGCGCAACCCATCAGATTTGTACAGTGAATACACGGCTGTAAGGTTTGCTCCACTAGCTAACGACAGGAAAGACCCTGATCTTTTCGCTAGGTGTGACTGTACGTACATGCCCGAGGTGTCACTCTTCTCAAACATGGGAACTTAGGCTTTATGTCCCATCCGAGAGGACGCCCCTATCCGAAGCTACAGTTGCATGTTTATTTTCATGATCACTTAAGTAGATTGAAGAAATAGCTGCAACGTTCCTGTCCCAAAAAAAGGACAAAACATCGGTGCTTACCAGGGATTTGAACCCATAACCTTCAGACTCTTATTCAACATCCCTAACCACAAAACAACCTTACAAACTTCATGATGCAATGTACCTCACCTGGCCCTGTTCATGTTCTTCAATACAACGGGGTCTCTGAATCCCAATTTGCATTTTTCTACAGCAGTAAAAGTCCACGATGCCATACATATCAGTCACACTGCACACATTAACAGTCTCATAACCATTATTTTCTCTCCACATAGACGCAGGTGGACTGTGTCGTTAAAATATTTACAACTTCTAACGACCAACCTAATGTGCCCTCAAATCAGTCTTCAAAACTAAGAGAACGTTCTTGAAGAAATTTACAACACGTGAAACAGGCTTCCCATCGCATGCAGCCACCCGATGACTGCGGTAATTATGATCAGCACGGGATGAAAATTGCTATAATTCCTCACCCACGGCGCACTGCCTACCTGTAAGGGTTCATCAAGCTGGCCCATAGCCTAAATCGTATTAGGGGTAAATGATAATCTAGGCGATAATGTGCGCACTTCAAATGTGAAATTATCACCTCAGGTGTTTTCTGAGCATAGCATAGTTGCTGCCTGAGATAGTCCCCAAGTAGAGGATTGGGCTCCGGCTGTTTTTTAACGTTTTTTAGTCGTTTTTATCGGGCTTTCTATTTTGTATTGTATCTTGTATTGTTAATACGTGGCAAGTGCTGAAACTATACTAGTCAACATGGACACACAATGATTAATGTAAGGAGCTATAATGATGGTACGTAGTAAACGAGTTTGATAAGAAAATCCTGATGGATTCAGGAGCTGGTGAAAAATGAGGGCGATGGTACGGAATTTACAACCTACCTCGTACATTACAAGAGCTGTAAACAAACTGGGGTGTGCAGGGGTCTCTTATAAATGGGAAAATGAAGAAATAGTGCGGTGTAAACCATGAAATATACTGCTAGCTGTGGCAGGCAGTTTGTGTACAGCAATTTACCACTACCTGATCGATGACCCTGGTTTGAGTTTATTGATATCCACTTTTAGTTGGCGTTTTGCCAGATGGTGGCCCTCCGTATACGAGCGTTGATCTAAAGAATAAAACTTGGTGTAGTAATGCTGAATGCATTTTTAACAGCTACTGCAGCATCACCTATTACATTTGTTCATCATGGGACGCATCTTGACCTTTTACGACCATGCTGGATTGGTTACACTGTCGATAGCAGATTGAGATTTACCAGTAATGGAATGGTCACATTTCAAGACAATGATCTAAACTGCAACAAAGTACAAAAACGTAACGAAAATATTGTCATAACCGTAATTTGTGTATATTTCCTGATATACACCTTTACAGTTCGTTTCCGCAGAGAGTCCGACCGGGCCCCGGTTTGAAAGCGTATCGTAATCTTAGGTTACTTTAAAAGAAGGATGCACAAAAATGAATACTGAGCAGATGAATCGGATCCCACTGGCTATCTTGCTCTCACGATGATCTCAATCAGATGATATTGTTGACAAGGCCAAGGGCAACGTCCGCTGTGACGAGTAACCTTGGGGGGTTCAGCTCACATAATTATTTATTTAAGTACTAATAATCCGTACGCCCCACCCTGCTGAATATTTCATGCCTACAGAACGAATGTCTGACTGTTAAGAGGACGCCCTCCGTCGCCTTGAATCACATTAGTGCACTGCTATTTCAGTCAACTAGAGTAGAATATGTAGTCTAATACCATAGGTTTGTCCCTTTGAGAGCGTTAAAAGGGGCAATAGTGAAGTCTGAATATGCCGGGAAATAACCAGTATTAGAAAATTACATCTATGTATGCCGATAACAAATATAATCTTCATTTTAACTAGAAGAGGAGATAAAACGGGCAAAAACCAATGTTTTTTTCTGTTTTAACTCGTCACATCACGAGATGCGTAAGATGTGATGTATTACGATATGCATGTTGCTTATTTGTGGTACGCATCGTTGATATAACGATCATACTAATCTAATATCAGCAAACCAGCAGAGCTACTATGACCAGTAAAACTGCCGATCCAGTAGTACTAACAAAATGTACTTACCAGTCGTAAAAGAGGCTGTAAAAACCGGGAGAGATGGGACATGTATCAATGCTAATGGCATCATGTTTTCGCCAGTCATGGGTAATGGCAGGCGATGATTAGAATGGGCCTGGCAGATAAACTACACCGATTAAACTGGGGTTAAGGTGGCCTGGGACTCGGACAGGGGGATTACTGATGTACCAGACTAGCCTAGGATTAGAAATGCCTGATTGGCGCACAGAGGTAAATGCCCGGTGGTACACCTGGGCCAGCTGTTGTAAAGAAGACAAATGTTTTGTGCGATTGCCTTTGGTAGTTGCTCTGAAATACCATACCTTATGCTAAGGTCGCATCTCCAAACCGGGTTTGCCCAGGCTGCGGGAACAGAATAGGTTTTCCTCATTCATATTTTCTTTACGTTCGGTGTATTTTGTTTTCCTTTATATCATATATTTCATTGTCCAGTCGGGCGCCGCCTGGGAAATGTGATCCCAGCATGAGCGACGGAAAGATGGGGGTGAATATCAAGGAACCGTTACATGCAACTAGTACTAGCTGTGGAATCAGTGAATTTAGTCGTTGAGTCGTATGTACAGCAACGATGCAATGCTTACAGATTTAAAGTAGGACGTGAACATGCTCTGGCGTATGTTGTTCTATTGTAAAGGACGATCGAGAAAAACAACAACACCAAAACCTGCCTCTGAATTGTACCAACGTTGTTCCACGAAACCAGCGGAAATTCAGCAAGTTTTTCAAGATCAGTACTAACGACAAGTGCAGGGATTTAGTTCAGAAATTTATTCCACACATTCTAGATTTTCATCATCCGTCCTAATTCATCAGTAATGTTACAATATGATGAGACCTTCAAATAAGCAAGTGTGATATTTACATGATATGTCTTAGATAAAGGCAATCGAAGAAATGTGCTCTCAAGTCTGAACCACCACAACAACAATGACTAACAAATCAGCTGTTTATACAAGACCTGCGTCGTCATTTCATTTTCCTACAGGAGCAAAGAATAACCGACACGATCATCATGACGACCCCGGCTCCTATAGCCGACATAACGGCATCGGGGAGTCCTCCACTACCTCTCAGGATGTCCCTTCCTCTTACGAGGTACATCAGACATGGCCGCGCCCGGGGGCCCTGTAGCGGGACTGTGGACGAGTTTCTGTACCCTTGTTCTGGATATACATATACTACAGAGTGAGTAAAGTCGGGTATCTGGAATATGTGGCAATCCATGGTGATCTCCGTGCGGTTCAGTTTGGACTCCAACTTTTCCAGGCAGATGGATGTCATCCTGGGCGCGTTTTCCGCGGAATCCAGGAACTGCAGAAGAGTCGGCGCTCTGGAGACGGAACAGTTCTGCTGCACCGTGAGATTATCCCTGCTAGTTCTGCACACGCACACGTCAACTTTACTGGTCAGGGTCTGCTCGTGAAAACACGACAGATTCACACGACAGAATTCCGACCTCCACCAACGTCTCCTCGGAATGACTAAACCTTCACGTGACGAAGACTCTGTCGGTTTCTTGTGCTGTTCGTTGCCGCCAAACCTCGACATATCTGTGGTTGTTGTGTTTAGGGAAATGGTCCTTGGGAACACTGGAGACCAGAAAAGAAAGTACAGCACAGCCACGCAGTAGACCCATTTTACGGTGATCCCATCATCCATTATCAGTTCTTGTCTCAAGCTGACCACACTGACTTTTGCTTCAGGCTGAATAATTGCCGTTCTCTGAAAATGCAACAAATAAGGTAACAGAAAGAAGACAAGAAAAGCGAGCGTATTCAGTTTTACCTCGAAGACGAAAATAAAAAGGTACTTTAACTAAGATGTCTCTACCCTGAGTTAAGTATGTAATACATCAGCTGTGGAGATAACATGACACTGCCAAGTCAAGTTATCTTCTGAAGAAGATCTTCTAGAGCAGAATCGTTACATAAGCAAAGACAGTGTCCAGTAGGGCACCGGGGCATTGCCAGCGGAATCTTGCCAGCGGAATCAGTCGTGCAGATGAGATGCATTACGGCAAATTGCAGAGAAATTGTCTATTACTCAGACCATAGGATTTAATTTCTAATTCTACAAGCATTTCTACAGATATTTGCTAATAGTCACCACATGCAACACAAGCATCATTATTGACTGAAAGGTCCTATTATCACAACAAAATAACGTACCTACACCGATCACAGGTTCAGTCCGATAACCTCTGTCCATGGTCCCTCTCCAACCGGGCCGTTCCTGTCACATCCCCACCCGTGTATGACGAGTTCAAGCCGTCTCTTGAAAGCTCGCAAAACCTGCAGGAGAGAAAGACGGTTCAACAACGTATGTTCCACCCACGGTGAACCAACCCTGGACTGGCTAGAGGCTGATTAAACGATCTGCGTGAAGTGCCATTGTGGAACGGATCGACCAGACTAATTCGCATTATCAGGTTAGGCGCATTAGCCTCCTGAACTCTGGTCCCCAGGACACAATCATTAGTGATAAATTTCGGTCTGACAAGTTCGCTATCTATCTATCTCAGTTGCTGAAAGGGCAATGGTTGACATCGTGTCCAAGGAACAAAATGCAACCTTGCACATAAGAAGATTGATGGCCAAGGACACATAGACAGATCCCCAGTCCATCATTAAATAGGTCTTTGAATGCCACCTTTCTTTGTAGAAGGCTTTTGCCACCTACATTCAATAAAAAAATCATTTCTGTAGGACCAAATAGTGTTAGTTCACCTCATAAAGTATTCTATGTCACCATCCTACAGCCGCTCCAGATATTGGTTGGGGATTATCACTTGCCAGTTTTCAATGAAATAGACCATGCGCGTTCCCTGGACAAAACGCACAGATACACGCGTGCGGGGCGCAGTAATCCTCGGGACGTGCCGATGGTAATGCGGAAGGGTTTGTTACACTTGGGAAATAGTGATGGGGAATTAAGTATATATAACAAATACATTATAACATATAGTATATCCGTGAGCGTAAAATAGATTTTCCGACAGTTGTACGAGAGCCTGTTTTACATTTCGCAGTTATCCCAAACAGTACCAGGAAAGAAATCACTGATAAAAAGTTAACAACTTCCCAGGGGCTTCTTCCAGGACCTTCTCAATTGATGAGTGATAAAAATTAAAAGAGTAATCAATGATTTTAATGACTATGATATTTAGGATGTTTAAGAAGTTTGTGAGCATAGTCACGGAAAGGAGATGGGTCATAACACATTAACAAACATTCAATCCATCTAACCCTGCAAAAATATGAATGGGCCCATGTAACGTTACGTTTGGGACAGATTACAGTTTGACCGTGAACTACCCTACCGGCTCATTGCCGTGTCCAGACCTACTGATTAGAATGCCTGACTGGCGGAGTCAGGGGAAACCACGGATATACCCTATAGATCGGACACGAGAAATTTATGTCGAGCTGGCTTTGACAATGGCACCAACCACCTGCTTCGGTAATACAGACCTTACAACATGTATAACCTCTAAATGGTATATGAATCAACGCTAACGGCAGGGTATACGTCAAAATATGCCACATGGTCCCTAGAACGCCAAAGGGTCGCGTTTGCCAGTTTGATAGGCAATTTACTTGCAAAGGCTATTTCGTGTTTCGACCAAAATGTCAGAGTCATAGAAAATCGACAGGAATAATCGAACGTCCCTGCCACGACTACTGCACATGCGTGTACACTCAATTATGGTCCAACAGACCAGGGAATTCACTGATTTTCTTGTGTAATTAATAGTGTGTTATGGGTCATTAATTACGCCCCAACTGTCAACAATCATATGATTATCATCTACCGACTTAATTAATGATAAGGGATTAATTAGTAAGATACTTTATCAAGTAGAAAGGCTTTATAACGCTTCCGTGTGTGCAGGAGTGATTCTATTTGCAAGTCTCCTTGTATATTCTGGACATTTCCTCATCTGTAGAGCGGGTCGCGCAGTTTGAGGCCGAAGGGGATGACAGATGACTACCTTGGGGAGTAAATGGTTCATTTCTCGTCTGCCCTTCGTTGGTCCTAATATGTTTTAATTTCGGCGAAAGGGAAATGACCCCCTAGGTGAGGGTTCCGTCAACCTCTGCCGACTTTGCCAATTATGCGCAATGTCAAGAATTATGGCTTTCGCGGAATGAGTTTTTACGGACTGACAGATCATTTGTCTTGTGGAAAAGTTGCCCGGTCCAGAAGGTTGCTATAGGCCTTTGGGGGGAGAAAGATCCGATGTCTGTGAACAGCTGTTGTGGGCAACATGCGTCCTACGTTTGCACAACGATTGTTACAAACGCTGACATTGACGTTGACATGATATAGACGTATAAAAGTTTTCAATCCATCTGATTTTGATCAGCTTCAAAAAAGATGCAAACATCTTGACACCAAAGGCTGCAAAGTAGTATCTAGTAAAGTAATGATGTTGTTATACCACCGGTACTTACACGACCCATACCCATACGTACCAAGTCAAGTATCCAAGCAGTATACTTCGTGTCTCCGAGAGTACCTAATCTCTATCGATCACGAGCGTCTTTACAGACTTAAAGCACGTCGTAATTGCCGTGAGTCCTTATTGACAATTTTAGACTTAACGACGGCATGGGACTTGGCTGTCCACAAGCACCGACTTCTTCGCTAAGTCTCTAATCTCACAAAGCATATTGGAAGGCTCAATACGACACCACCACTAACCCTTTGTCACGGGGCGGAGGCCAACCGCTTCCGTGGGATATTGCGCTGCTGTTGATCCTTAAACCTCGGTCTACAGGGATAGGATGTTCTCCAGACAGGAATAAACGTGCGAGTACTAACAGGAGAGAGGGCTGAGTTGGCAGGGAGGCCTTAATTGAACGCCACTTTCCCATATATCTGATGTATTCAACCAATCAAGCCTCTAATCACATTAGGAACACTTTTGCGCGCTGCTAGGAGCTGAAAAGCAGCGGACCGCTATAATTTTCAAAAAGGCAGAGAAGAATATATTGCGTGTACGTATGCAGAAGTATTGCTGGACACAGTTAATAGCCTTTCTTGTTCTCCCATAACGTACCTTCCCGGTAGAGGCGTTTAAATCTTCTGTGTTGCACTTATGAGCCAAATATACATAATTTTGAACGTGTCATCGTAATTATGTTTGCAAAGACCTGAAGCATTTTCCTTTCTTCTGATACTGTGATTTGTAACTGAATAAAGAGGCCCATGTTAATTCAATTTTTGTCCATTTAATTGGGTTATAATGTTTGTTTCGTGTTGGGCTGGCTGGCTAACTGACTGATTGGTTGGGTAGTTGGTTAGTATTCACATAGGCATCCTGATTAATTAAGATACCAATTAAGATATGGATATGTTGAATATAACGATCAAATAAAGGTATTAAGATAAAGAACAGCAAGTTATTTGTATTTTGCCTGTACCGTCCCACTTTCTTTAACTATTTCGATAAACTTTTGACTGTAATGATGTAGAAAACTAGATGAGTATATCTGATGGGAGAGTATCCATAAATCTAATCACACATGGAATATATATTTCTGCAACTATTACACATTACCCTTCCCATCACCCCCACAGCGCACTGGAGAATCTCCACTTCAGCGCATCTGAAGCCAGCGAAGCGGATAATACTTCAATTAAAGCTTCATACATCGCCGATAACCGTGAGCAGAGGCGGAAGTCAGAGAGATATGATCAACAAACGGGCTCTTACTGAGTATTGATTGGGGACAAATGGAGGCTGGAGAAGTTTTAGATAACCCTGGGGATCTAGATGTTACAGTTGTCGAAATATCCTGCAATATTTTAGGCTACGTTAGCAGGGAAATGGCGGTATACTGTGTATAATTCTATTCCATCATACATTTCTTATATCTTAATGGAGGGTAATTATGACTGCAACAGGCCATCATTGTAGACATTTAGAAAGAAGATTTGCAGCTTTACAACATTTACAACATTACCTGTACAGACTTACGTCTTATTTTGAGTCACCTCACACAGTGCTGAACTGAGCCTGAAGTTTTCCCCTCGCGCTGATCAAACAGTGCTGCGATCGTTAATGCGCGGACACGCCTTCGTGAGGACCGGTTGTCGTGACCTCACCCTACCGGGTGGCGTGTGTTGTTGCGAAAACTACTGAAGCATCGCGCAGTTCATCGATTATATGGCGACAATAGACAGGGAAGGCGATGTATTCTGGCCAATAATAGACCCTTTAAATGTCACAGGCCGTGTGAATACATTTATGGCTCTGTTATTTCTGTCCCTATTTCGCCGTTAGCGCGCTAAGGCTGAAAGTATCCCAAATCGTTTTCCGAATGCTCTTTACTGTAAACAAAGTAGCGTCAATCTTTAATTCTTTGCTCTCGACTCCGAATAAGTCAACGGCTTCTACAAAAGTTCCTAAAGTACCTTTGCATTGAATCTGCTGTCAGTCACAAAGTATAAGGCGGCAGGCCCCTTAAAGATTTATCTTATATACAGTAGTTCTTTTCCTGTTTTCCTTAATTACTTTCCAACAGCTAGATTTAGTGGATGAATAATACAGGAACAAAGGACCCTCTTCGTGCTTTCTCTTTACGATAATGCAAGTTTTATAATGCTCACGCAGTCATAATGCTCACGCAGTTTATATCTCGTTATTACATCTTCTTTGGAATAAAAGAGGACCTGAATGAAAAACGCATTACCACTGCCTGATAAAAACACACTTTCGTCGGGCCTGGAGACTTTATTCCCGTGCAGGAATTCAGAAGTAAAACGAAGTAGTCGTCTTCCACTACGTTTATCCTCCATATTAGAAGTTCATACACGTTGCCTAAGATCAAGAGATATGGGCACATAAAAGCCTATATTCCCATGCGGGTACGTATACATGTATAAAGAATTTCCAGAGCTAAGTGAAGTACAACAAAAAAGCGCTATAGATCAGCGACTGGGTATACTTACATTCTTCAATAACGTGGAATGTCATTATGTTCCCGGCATACAATGATGCTGGATGTACCCTGCCCATTCTTCAAGTTGCGGCCTTGTCAGAGACGCTGTCTATCTTCCCAGATCTTTTTCAAAGCAATTCGCGGAGCAAAATTGGTGCCATTTGTCAGAAGGCCACCCAACGGCAAACGTGGGACGACTTTCCCAGACGAAGTTTTATACCAGCTGAGTTAGCGCCACAATGTTTGCTGATTTCCCCTGAGAAGATGATGCCGTCTAGGTGCAAGGGTCGGTTGGCATCATCGCAGCGGTCATCTGGTCGGGAAAAACTCGAAACAAACAGCTTTACTTGTAGATAAGACCGTCTGAATAGACAAATTCAAACATATATATACGTTTACGTTGAAAACTGCTTGCATGTAATTCAGTCCGTCGTGCTTTCCACTCATTTCTGACCCGTTCCCAATAGTCGGGCATTCAGCACCACGGACAGCGCATGTGTGAGCGTAGAAACACTCTGTCCGTTTAGCCTTTAGTTCAACGACCTTTTGATTGGCGTGTCAGAAGGAACGTTAAGCGATTGCGCTATGGCATCTAGGAAAATTACGCCGTTAATAACTTGTTTAACACTTCCCAAATCGGTCCTAAAATATGCCAAACGGTAGCGAGACGCCAATGCTGAACAACTACAGTCGCATATCACTGATACAACGAGCGATAAATTCCCAGTTCTGTTTTAGACTATCTCGGCACCATGCCAAGTTCCATTCCTAGCGTTTCTCAAAACAATTCAAAGATGTGTTGCTATGGTTAACTGTACAAAAAGTAGCAGTTTTATGCAGAAAATAGCTTCGATGTCACACTAGTACTGTCTGTCCAATATCGATTTTTGCAATGATGTTTACTTAGGACGGTGATATTGCGGGGTTTATGGCCCTTTTACGTGTAACACCCTTGACGTTAATTCTCCCACGCTGCTGAATAATTCATGGCAAACTTTCGACATAACCTTGCAAGCTTGCTCTTAATGAAACAACAAAATCTTAGAACGATCTTCCTTGAGTACCTTCCTTGTTTTCGACTTTGATACTCTTCGCTATGTATTGTACCCTTGGAAAGCTAGCTATGAAGGAACCCATGCTACAACCACTGTTTCTGACTTGTGCTTCAGAGAATGAAAACCCATTTACTCCTGACAGAGAATCTTGCTTAAACTCTGTTAACAAGAGTTTGTCACCAAAAGGTGGCAAAGTCTGTGTTTCCTTGCTATATAGTGGCATTACAACTTTTGAAACTCTTTCCAACTTGGTGTTCAAGTCACAAATGTGTGGCAGACGGCATCTAATGGCGGTGGGGTATAAATATCACAGTTCCCCGTATATGATGCATCCCTTTCAATCCGCTCAAAGCCACCGGGTCGTGGGAAAATCTAATTGTTTCTGATACCCACTGGATGATTTGCAGATTAGAATTTGATGTAGTACTGCTCATGATAGGTCCATAACTTCATATGGATGGCCCGAGGTACCGCTCGGAACGAGTCGTCCCGATGAGGTATTGGATTGGTTCCAATCTTTCACAGTTCATAAACAGTCCACGGTGCGTGTCTGCAAATGTTATTGCCTGTCTAATCAAGTAAACTCACCCTGACAGGCTGTCCGCAGAGGACATATTACCGCAGTGCAGAATGAATCATTCAGTTGAGGAAACACCCAGCTACTAGGAAAATGGCACGTTTTGTCTCGATTTCTGCGATGCTGCAAGTAAATCTTAGTTATAGCTGTAAACTAAAGATCCTAAGGGTCCCCAGTAGTCGCCACTAAAGTACGATATACGCCACTCGACATGCTTCTAATACACAGCCAGTCTCTAAGCAGACGCTGATTGGGAAGATTTTTGTGAAATCTTTCTCATATGCTCATTTTCTCTCTACCGTGTGGAAAGAAAACTGGGGAAAATGAGTCACTGTCTTCCCAACAGACTTCTGCGTTGAGAGTAGGACAAACTGAACTGAACTGAACTGTATCTCATCGACAAAAAAACTGAATACCAACCGACTACCCCAGGCAGCCAAGGAACACAACCCTCTCAACTCACCAGCATATCTGCACAGAACCTTCTGGTTGGGAAGCGCTCCGCGAAGTTAAGTAAACAAAAGCAAAAGCCAAGAGATGTGGACGCTTCACATATCAACATATTTAGTGCTGTGTTACTCACCCGGCACTTGTACGATCACTACATCACTCCCACACAAACTTGTATCTGCCACCGACGGAGGAGAAAATCTCCCCCGCCTAGGTAAACACTGAAGGCGTCCGAATTTGACGAGAAGTGAACAAGACAGCCACGAGACAGTGAGACTATCTAGGCAGGAAAAGTACCCATTCTTCCGGAAGTTGGCGAGTCTACGTTACAGAAAGGACAGACAAATCCATACAAAGCTCCGGTGAGTGCTTCAATCGAGACGCTCTGTTATCTCGGCCATCAGGAAGCTGTTTGCCAATACAGGAAGCTGAGTCGGCGGCTGTTGTAAGACGGCTACGTACACAAATCGCTAAAGCTCTCCAGCATCAAGCCCTTAACACGAGTCGGACCGTGCGCAGCTGGCTCTGACGGACCGATACAGCAGGGGGATTTACGGTCGGAACACACGGGCAAACACGCAGATTGGCTACACGGAAATGTGGAACGTTTCACCCGTGTCCTATGGAGGGTGATGACCCACTGGGACCAGCGATAGTCGTCTGTCTTGATGATTCTGTAGGTGAACATCTGGGGCGTTTTCCACTCTACTGGACTGACTTTGTCCCTGTGCCATTGTACAACTGCCTCAGGGTCTAAACGACATTCACAACACTCATTCTTATATATGGGTGATGGCTAGAAATCGATTTAAAAGAAATAGAGGTGATACTGAGATGTGTACAGAAATCTGTCTTAATGGTGACATGGCTTGCATCTTCATTTGAAACGGTGGCAGGCGTTTTGTCTTCGTTTTAATCGAATCGTCGTCGAGCCTGGTGTTACCATCTTTTAATGATGATAAGGTGGTTCACTTACTAAATAGTCACCACGTAACAAGACCCGACAGCATCCCCTCTCTCAATGTCGCAAATTGACTTATTATATTTCAGCCATACCATAGGTATGGTGAAATATATTGTATTCGTAATGTTTCTTTCTTTCTTTCTTTCTTTCTCCTGTCAAATCTTCAGAACACGGTATCTCCCTTGTTCCTCAACCGAATGACTTGAAATTTGGCACAAGGGTAGAGTAGGCCAATACCCTCGGATGTTTTTTTAATTTTTTCCATATCTGTCTCTTAAATGATTTTATTAAGGTTTTTTGGTCATCTTAAGACCAAAACTGTATATTTGGGCCCCCTGTACCCTGGTATTATAACCGAATGAGCTGAAATTTGGTACAGATGTGCCTTGATAAGTCCCCCATATAGATTCAATATCAGTTTTGGTGTACAGTATAACGAAATACTTATTTTTGCGATTTTTTGGTCATTTTTTTACCAAAAAAGGACACTTTTGGCTCCTGTACCTTGGTTTTAGAACCGGATGACCTGAAATTTAGTATAGGAGTGCCCTAGACATATGCGCACATGGAGTCAATAACACTTGAGGCATACGGTACAATAAAATGCTCAATTTTGCGATTATTTGGCCATTTTATGACCAAAAAGTACACTTTTGGCTATTGTGCTCTGGTTTTAAAACCAAATGACCTAAATTTTGGTAAAAGGGTGCACTAGATATTTATTCAAATGACACATGTATAATTTTTGTCATAGACTACGTCAAAATGATATATTTGGGGATTTTTTTGTCATTTTCCAATAGCCAGAGGGGTCAATGACCTTAAGGTCGTTGACCCCCAGCTGCAGATTGGACCTACTGGCATATATGTCTATTTAATCTAATTAGATAGGTAACCAATCACTTAGCCTGAATCTATATCCTAAAGAGGGGGGGTGGCAGCCAATCAGCGAGCCCGGTGTTATCTGGAAGAGTCCATTCTTACACGGAGGGGTTCGTTTTTTTTTTTTTTTAAATTCATCATTGGACTGGTGAAGTCTTTCAGTGGATGCATTTTTGGACAGGTCTATTTTGCAATTTTACAGAATGTGTGCTGGAAGAGTCTATTCTCGCACGGAGGGGGGATTTTTCAAAATTCATATTTTGGACTTTGGTGACTTCTAGTTTTTCAAAGTCTTTCAGTAGGGTTATTTTTGGACTGGTCTAATTTGCAATTTTACATGGGTGTTCTGGAAGAGTCCATTCTTGCATAGAGGGGGCTTTTTTTTAAATCCATTTTTTGGACTTCAGTGATTATGTCAAAGTCCTATTTTAGCGGATGTATTTTTGGACTGCTCTACTTTACATGGAAGAGTCCATTTTTTGCACACGGAAGGGGGATTTTTTCAAATTCAGTTTTGAACGGGTGATGATTCAAAATTCAATTTTAGTGGAAGTGTTTTTAGACTGGTCTATTATACCTTTTTATGCACTGGGACCTTTTTTGCTAAATTCAATTTTGGATTTGGTTTCTTATTCAAAAGGCCAAGGTTTCAGTGGGAGTATTTCTGGACTGGTCTATTGTGCAAATTCACATAGGGTGCACTGGAGTCCATTCTTGAACGGGGGAATTTTGTAAGACTCATTTTTGGGTTAAACCGTCATTAGTAAAAGTGATTTTTCAAATGGGTGATTTTGAAATAGCCTATTGTTGCATGGGGAGGGAGATGGCTGAAATATGCTGTATTTGCTCTCAAGCAAATGTCGGCCTTTCTAGTGATATATATAACTTACCCAATAGGAGGATAAGGGGTTGCGAAGCCTGCTTAGAATAGTTCTCACCCATTCACACCGAAGGACCATACTTTTAAGTGTAGTGTTTTTAACGTGCATGAGTTGTGACTTCTACTACTACTTTACCATTGCTGCTACTACTAACCGAAGCTAGTTGATCAGTTTCCTTGTCTTTAAATGAGTCATTAATCTTAACTACGTCAGTTAAAGATGTCAAGTTACCGTACAGGTGGGTGACATGCAAAAGGCAACTTCGTCCGCTCTGCACAATAAATTTTTACTTAACAAACTTCACCTGTAGTCCATTATGGGTGGTGCTAAGACGTTCATAGCGTGAACAAATAAATGTGTATCCGTCTCTGAATTACATCAACTGATCACCAAACCGTTCATCGCAACGCCTAATAGGTGGCCTTCGGTTTTAAAGAAATGATGGTGAATATGGAAAAGTTGAATGCTTTCAAACCTCTCGATCTTTCACATTTGCTTCTACTTCGCTAGATACCAGCTGCCTTTCATCTTTACCACATTTCTCACAATGTTCATAAAGTAGGATTTCGCTTTTGTGTAATATAGAAATTCATACTTATTCATCGCTTGGTATGGTATAAATTAAAGGATAAGGTAGATTGAGACAATTTCCGGTGGCCGCCAATTTAAAATCTGTTGCAGACGGTCTCCATCAATATCCCAATGCCTATTCATAGAAATGCAGCCGATATTTCCACTCTAAGGTAGGATTCGCCCGTTTTCCTACCTCAACAAGCAATGAGTCCATCTAAAGAGAAAACTCCAACCTACTTCCTCCGTAGACGGGAAACCCAATGGGAGTTACCTAGTGAAAGCCTGACATATGCCAAGTAGAGGTAAGCAAAGACTGTCGCTCCTGCGTTGACATGAGTAATCTTTTCCATTAGTGGTAATGGACCATCTGGGGACTGCTGTTTACACTAGAGATCATATGCATTGACTATATGGACTTGGTGCGGAACACTACAGTCAACCAAAGCACGTTATAGCAGCTGCGTGAACACCTAAACAGATAAAAACACCTGATAGAGATGAAAAGGTCTCCTTTCAAAGATTCTAATTATAAAAGCAAAGATTCTATGTATCGCCGTCATCATTCCAATGGTATAGTCATTGTAAAAATCTAACTTTTAAAGAAATCCATCATTCATTTTCATGTAAAGTTGTATAAATGCATTATGCTATGATAATGTATACGTTTGTGCAGATTAGTCATCCAGGATGTTAGATCGTAGTAAAATCAGTCTTGACTGCTGGATTTAAGCATACATTGTACATATATGCTTATATCCAGCAGTCAAGACTGCTTTTACTACTTATGCTAATCTGTGTTTCTTTTAACCTAAAAAAAAGTTTCCTATAACCTGAAATATGTATGTCTGTAAGTCTGTATGTATCTTTTATCATCATTTACCCTTGAAAATAAACCTTCACCTATACGGAATTCCTACAAACACAATAAATACCCCCAAAAAAATGATCAACTCGCCCCAACCCCGCAGTTAACACTACTATTCCATCACTAAGCATAAAGATCGTAGTTACGCATGACCCCATATATGGATAACAACCTACACCGTGCAAAAATGAGGTCAATGTGATCGATAAGAGAAATGTGATTAAACAATGAAATGTGAGTTGTTGGTCTTGGTCCAGATGCCCTGATTGTAAAATGAGATCATAAAACAGGGTTTCCTCCCGATAGAACTCATCGTAAAGAAAATCCGCCCTGACCCACTTTCGTTTTTACGATGAGACCTTCCGACATCTCTTTCAACAGGATGTTCTCATAACAAATCTATATATCTTTGGTGAAGAATAGTTATACTGACAGGGAATGTTAGGTTCGTGCTGTTTGCTATATTCAATCTGTGTGTTTGTTTTTACGACACATTTGTAGGCAGAGACACGGTATTATATTGTGCCTGAACCTTTATCGATTTTGCTATGTCGTTACCTACGCTGTGAAACTTTGATAAGCTGGCTGCAGGGGAGAAGGACTGAATGATTGTTCCATAAATGCACCCGAATAGCTAAATTGCAGATGGCGTTCAAACGTGACAAAGCAGGCAGTCCCCGAAGGCGAATAAACTTCATGAGACAGCTAAAGTAAAGGACATTGAGTGGTTTTCCAGCTAGCTCGCGATCGTGTCCAGAGACGCGTGTTTGAACAAGGAAGCTGTGATTGGTTAGTTGCATGTCCTACATGTAGGTCTTCTTCCCGGGAATTTGGTAGTCTCGTTCTGGAGATCGATAATTACCCGTTAAGATTGCTCCGAATACCCTAAAATTGTAATTCATAGCGCCAATACTCTCGGGCTTTGCACTTCCCAAACACACAGTACATTACATCGGAAGCCATGATCGAGCTCCTGCTTCTGCTTGCGGGGAACATTTATCATTCATGTGGTACTAGCAACGTCTTTATACGGCTAATTCTTTCCATTTCCATCCGTATAATCATGTTGATAAGCCAATACCTCAGATGACCCTATTCCTGTGATATCGTGATAGCTGGATATCGATGAATTGTTAAACATCGGCACAACACTTGGGATGCATGTATTGTCCATCGACTGCGTTTGGAGTCTGTGCCGTGGACACCGAAGCACTCCTAGGGCCTACACGGGCCAGATCCTCGGTGGACCTGGGACCTCGAGACCGGTAAGGAAAGTCTGTCTGCCCCTAAGGAAATCCTGAAAGGACCTAAGGGCGTCTGGGACCTAACTTGTGTAGTGTAGGCCCCGACATTACTCTAACATCCACGTTAGAGATTCTGTTGCATTTTGCACTGCTTAACTCAGCAAGCCCCACTCAGGTATCGGTTTGGGAATCATGGATACCACAGCGGTAAGAATAATGTGCTGAGCATGCAATGACTTATTCACGAAAATACAAACGAAACATCGACCGTTCGATAGAACTAGAACAAGCGGTAGCTGGAGGCGTGCATACTGGCTCAACAGGCGTTTTCCTTGGACTTCACAGGGCTGACTCACTGCGACAACAAAGGCCCTTTTTTTATCAATAATGCAAACATTTTTCAAATGTAATATTCCTCAAAGGAGTGATTGCGTGGATTATGTTGGGGTTGATTCAGAAATGAAAAATCTTCAACAATCATGTTATTGTTGAGAATGGCTGCAATGAGAGCCAACAGCTCTCAATAAGGTCAGGCGAACAGGGAGGAAACCTACCTGCATGGTACCATTTCTCCGGTATATCAAAACATGCATTGAAGCTGGCACTGGCAGTCTTTGCTGTCACAATACGGAGATACGGTGGCAAGAAGCGCTGAGAGTTTTGACGTTGGGCTTGAGTCTTGTTGTCCGATCAACCGCCAAGCCGGGGCTTTCCGTTGTGCAGAGAAAAATATCCAGATCGTTGTTGTTGCTCACCGACGTTAAACAAATCACAGGATCCAAATGAAACTGGTCCATGAAAGCTGCCTCAGGAACTTGGCAACGTTTCCGCGACGGAAGGTTACAGCAGAGACAGAGGCAGTTCGTGAGAGACGGCTTTCTTGAATGTTGTGGGCTATCCCATTGAAGGATCAGGGGTGTTTTGTATAGACCTCAGGTGAGACTGGTGTATAGAATAACAATGACAACTCAATGATACGTTGTAAATTTCTGGCAAATACAATCAATTAGAAGGACAAAAATGCTGGAAAATTGATACCGGAATGAGAGCAAGTAGATATCAAGAATACGACTCTGTGAAATGGATTGGCTCCAACCATTTCCCGATAGAACCATTAAATTCGGCTATCGCTAATACGATTCATTTCCTCTGATTAATCCAGCAAAGCTGAACGAGTGTTTGAATGACAAGAAGTTCTCAGTCTAAGCACCCATTGCAGACCCCACCGAGCATCTCTATCTTTAACGATATACGGGGTTCTGATTACAATATGTGCATGTACTTTATACCGTGTTCCGATGTGAACCGTGTCCTGATACCATACTCTGGACGAGTGCCAGATCTTGACAAAAAATCAGAGCCAATACCCGTCAGAAACTTGCGCGTCTGGTAGGTTCTGAAAAGAAGATTACCACATTGTATTGCGGAATTACTATCCAAGCAGACATTAGGCTCCGGTTGTTTTGTAACGTTTTTTTTAGTCGTTTTTATCGGGCTTTCTATTTTGTCATTTTTCTTGAAGTACGCCAGCCAAAGTTAGGTTTTGACGATACAAGATACAATATAAAATAGAAAGCCCGATAAAAACGACTAAAACGTTAAAGAACGGTCGGAGCCTAATTTCTGCTTGGAGAGTATTGGGGAATGACGCACAGTTATTATTAGATTTGTATGTATCATGATGATGATGCATCATTATGTTTTAGGGTAATGGTCTTATGGTGCCTTATGTTTTGATTCGTAAGGCGCCACAAGCCTGCTTTCTGGGAGCAGAGCCATTAATTGTTGAGACAGTTTTATTTCAGACCTGATTGCGCAACGGCAGAGCCATGGAGCCCGCTCACAGTTGGGTAGGATAATGCCGTACTACTCTCCAAGCAGAGGTTGAATCGCGCAGATATAGTAGTCGATCGGAAAAATTACACGTAATTGTAATTTTTCCGACTACTATATCTGCGCGATTCAGCCTCTGCTAGGAGAGTGATGCCTTACCTCTGAAGTATTGAAATGTACTGAGGAGATAAGATTTTCTCTTTACGTCTACGAGAATGGTTGCGTTAACCTACCCTCTACTGCACAAGGCATGTACGTAGCCGTATTGACTTCTTACGGTAGATCTCAAAGAAAACGGTATAGTAAAGCCGCGATGCGTTATATCAGCCTAAAAAAATGGTTCCCCGTTCTTGGAAGGGGTTGATAAATCACGAGGAACTATTTTTGAAAGCTAGACCGCAGTTAGAAGTCATGTAATTACGCCTGAAAGTTGACCAATTTTCAGGGTTTCAGTGGTGCGTTTCGCTATTGTTTTCGGGACGAGTTACGCACTGCATGGGGTTTTCCGATATACCGGGTTATAGGACAAGGATCAACTGCTTCCGGGTCAACCATACTAATAGTGTATTGTTGTTGCACATATGTCGGTGATATGGCAGTAAATTTAACACATTTAATGGATTACTGTACTCTTGAGGTTGTTTTTACATACCAGACTACAATGTAGAGGCTTTTCGTTACGAGGGAGGTTTATACGGAATACGGATAGACCTGAGTGCCAATTACTACAGGTGTCGGTAAAAAAAAGTGACAGCCTGTGCCAATGTCGAAGCTTTCCCGGCTATCAAGGCAAGTTTATACGGATGGAACAGAGACTTTCTACAATAAAGATTAGTACAGTTCTTGTCCTGTCGAGATTTTACGTTACTAAGGGAGGTGTATTCAGATACAAATGTGCCATACTACGTAGCTACCGTGAGTTGTGTCCAAAAAAATTGACACAGTTGTGCCAATGCCGACGATTTCCAATCTTAAGAGAGCTTTGTACGGATGAAACAGAGACTTTCTACATGTGTATCTTACAGAATGACACTGTCCTTGTCCTATTAAGATTTTACGTTATAAAGAGAGTTTTCTTTCGGATGAACAGTGCCATACTCAAGTGTGTCAAAACAAATTGACACAGTTGCGCCAATGCCGACGATTTCCAATCTTAAGAGAGCTTTGTACGGATGAAACAGAGACTTTCTACATGTGTATCATATAGAATGACACTGTTCTTGTAATGTTGAGGTTTTACGTTATTACAGGAATTTTATTTGGATAGAACAGTGCCATACTACCGGTGTGTCAAAACAATTTGACACAGTTGCGCCAATGCCGAAGATTTCCGCTCTTAAGACAGGTTTGTACGGATAAAACAGAGACCTTCTACATGTTTATTAAATAGAATGACACTGTTCTTGTCCTGTTGAGATTTTACGTTATTAATGGAGGTTTATGCGGATAGCACAGTGCCAAACTACAGGTGTGTCAAAAAAATTGACACAGTTGCGCCAATGCTGAAGATTTGCGTTCTTAGAGGAGGTTGTTACGGATGAAACAGAGACCTTCTACATGTGTAACATATAGAATGAAACTGTTCTTGTCCTGTCGGGATTTTACGTTTTTGAGGGAGGTTTATTCAAATAGAACAGTGCCATATATAGGTGTATCAAATAATTGACACAGTTGTGCGAATGCAAAACATTTGCGTTCTGAAAGGAGGTTTATACGGATGAAACTTTCTACATGTGTATCATAAAGAATGACACTGTTCTTGTCCTATTAAGATTTTACGTTATAAAGGGAGTTTTATTCGGACAGAACAGTGTCATACTCAAGTGTGTCAAATCAAATTGACACAGTTGCGCCAATGCCGACGATTTGCAATCTAAAGAGAGCATTGTACGGATGAAACAGAGAATTTCTACATGTGTATCATATAGAATGACACTGTTCTTGTCCTGTTGAGATTTTACGTTATTACGGGAGTTTTATTTGGATAGAACAGTGCCATACTACAGGTGTGTCAAAGCAATTTGACACAGTTGCGCCAATGCCGAAGATTTCCGCTCTTAAGACAGGTTTGTACGGATGAAACAGAGACCTTCTACATGTGTATCATATAGAATGACACTGTTCTTGTCCTGTTGAGATTTTACGTTATTACAGGAGTTTTATTCGGATAGAACGGTGCCATACTACAGGTGTGTCAAAACAAATTGACACAGTTGCGCCAATGCCGACGATTTCCTAACTTAAGAGAGCTTTGTACGGATGAAACAGAGAACTTCTACATGTGTATCTTACAGAATGACACTTCTTGTTCTATTAGGATTTTACCGTTATAAAGGGAGGTTTATTCGGATAGAACAGTGCCATACTACAGGTGTGTCAAAGCAAATTGACACAGTTGCGCCAATGCCGACGATTTCCTAACTTAAGAGAGCTTTGTACGGATGAAACAGAGAACTTCTACATGTGTATCTTACAGAATGACACTTCTTGTTCTATTAGGATTTTACCGTTATAAAGGGAGGTTTATTCGGATAGAACAGTGCCATACTACAGGTGTGTCAAAGCAAATTGACACAGTTGCGCCAATGCCGACGATTTCCAATCTTAAGACAGCTTTGTAGGGATGAAACAGAGACCTTCTACATGTGTATCATATAGAATGACACTGTTCTTGTCCTGTTGAGGTTTTACGTTATTACGGGAGTTTTATTTGGATAGAACAGTGCCATACAACAGGTGTGTCAAAAAAATTGACACAGTTGCGCCAATGCCGTAGATTTCCGTTCTTAAGAGAGCTTTGTACTGATTAAACAGAGACTTTCTACATGTGTATCATATAGAATGACACTGTTTTTGTCCTGTTGATATTTTACGTTATTGAGGGAGGTTTATTCGGATATAAATGCCATACTACAGGTGTGTCAAAAAAATTGACACAGTTGCGCCATTGCTGAAGATTTGCGTTATTAAAGGAGGTTGTTACGGCTGAAACAGACACTTTCTACATGTGTACAGTGTAGAATGACACTGTTGTTGTCCTGTTGAGATTTCACGTTAGTAAGGGAAGTTTATGCGGATAAAACAATGCCAAACTACATATGTGTCAAAAAAATTGACACAGTTGTGCCAATGCCAGAGATTTCCGTTCTTATGGGAGGTTTATACGGATGGAACAGAGACTTTCTACATGTTGTATCATATAGAATGAAAATGTTCTTGTCCTGTTGAGATTTTACGTTATTAAGGGAGGTTTATGCGGATAGAATAGTGCCATACTACATGTGTGTCAAAAAATTGACACAGTTGCGCCAATGCCGAAGATGTCCGTTCTTAAGACAGGTTTGTACGGATGAAGCCGAGACTACTCACATGTGTATCATATAGTATTACACTGTTTTTTTCCTGTCGAGATTTTACGTTATTGAGGGAGGTTTATGCGGATAGAACAGTGCCATACTACAGGTGTGTCAAAACAAATTGACACAGTTGCGAGGTTGATACGGATGAAAAAGAGACTTTTTACATCCGAATAAAACACCCTTAATAACGTAAAATTTCAACAGGACAAGAACAGTGTAATTCTATATGATACACATGTAGAAAGTCTCTGTTTCATCCGTAACAACCTTTATGATCAACGATCGCTCCAT
>NC_049991.1:16048595-16141776 GCF_000003815.2 Branchiostoma floridae | reverse complement strand
TACCATGTAGAAAGTCTCTGTTCTATCCGTTAAACATTCCCTAATAGCGATTGATACACCTGTAGTATGACACTGTTTTATCCGAATAAACCTCCCTAACAAAATAAAATCTCGACAGGACAAAAACAGTGTCATTCTATATGATACACATGTGGAAAGTCTCTGTTCCATCCGTATAAACCTCGCATAAGAACGGAAATCTCTGGCATTGGCACAACTGTGTCAATTTTTTTTGACACACCTGTAGTTTCGCATTGTTTTATCCGCATAAACCTCCCTTAATAACGTAAAATCTCAACAGGACAAGAACAGTGTCATTCTATATGATACACATGTGAATAGTCTCTGTTTCATCCGTAACAACCTCCTTTAAGAACGCAAATCTTCAGCATTGGCGCAACTGTGTCAATTTGTTTTGACACACCTGTAGTATGACATTATATCCGAATAAACCTCCCTCAACAACGTAAAATCTCAACAGGACAAGAACAGTGTCATTCTATATGATACACATGTAGAAAGTCTCTGTTTCATTCGTACAAACTTGCTCTCTTAAGAACGGAAATCTTCGGCATTGGCGCAACTGTGTCAATTTGTTTTGACACACCTGTAGTATGGCACTGTTCTATCCGAATAAAAGCTCCCTTTATAACGTAAAATCTTAACAGGACAAGAACAGTGTCATTCTATATGATACACATGTAAAAAGTCTCTGTTTGATCCGTACAAACCTCTCTTAAGAACGCAAATCTTGGGCATTGACACAACTGTGTCAACCGTTTTCTTTGAGATCTACCGTAAGAAGTCAATACGGCTACGTACAGGCACCCCTCACATCGTACAATTTACATCTTAAACCCATTCTTGTAACTAATAGAATATGCGTCTGGGGTACTCCTTACACACTGATGTGATAGCAGTGGGAGAAAAGGTCCTGGCTCAGACCTCGCACACAGTTATAGACATTTAATGAGGATAAGGACGAGCAATTTCGCCCTGGAGTTCTGCCAGACTGCAGCAATCATGTTCAGGTGAACCGAGAACCTACATCTGAAGGTTACACATGTGTTTGAAGAGACCTTTGCTTTCGGGTCCAGAGCGGTGGGAGACGCTCCCCGGTGTATCTGTATCTATATAGCCGGTATAACCGCCATTCGGCGTAACACACCAGCGGTGGACTTTGATATGTTTGCCCTAACAGCCTAACTGTAACTGTTGAATAACCTATGTTGCACATCGTTTCCATTAGTTGAATACACCAGTTGAATTCGAAACACATAACGTTACATACACTTGAACTTCATGTATTATGTTTACACTTAATATATTGTCACTGTCACCCAATCACGAACTGACCAAAACCATATGGCGCGAACTCCATGGTCTCCCGAGACAGAAGAATGCCAACAACAACAACAATGTATTGGCATATGGTTGAACCCCGTTAAAACTGGACGACGACGATATCTGCACAGTGTGCTTATCCTTATTCAAACGAAACATCGCAACAAGGTACAGATGGCTTGCTAAAGCATAAATAATACCATTTAGGGTCATCTCAGGGCATCAGCAGCCTTAGACGATACTGAAGCATACGTCACATAAGGCGACAGTGCGTATTTAAGTCGAGCCGACATGTAGCTCTTTTCCAGCGCAGCCTGTCCGTCTCTGCTGGGTACCATAATACCAATCCATTCGGTCTGCCTAGTAAAAGGAAATCCTAATTTACACAGCAGCAAATCACGCCTTTTGTTGTCCGTGGCCATAACTTTTGCCTCTAACGCGGTGTTGTATAAATCACAAGCTTTACTATTACTATAACTCGTCGATATTTATTGCTGCTGCCATGTACTACATGTGCATATGATTTGCAGCAATGGCATTGTAAATTCTGGTATGTAATTAATGGCTTCCAATTCAGTTTTAGACTAGAGTAGACATTTGCAATATTGTACACGGTTTATACCATTTCATGTTACCTGCAATTAACCCACTGGCAAATATTTGCGATTACGTTTCAATTACGTGTGCATATGATTTGCAGTAATGTGATTGTAACTTCTGTTATGTGATTAATGGCTTCCAATTATCCACCTTCAATGAAAAGGATATATCGATCATACCTCATCTCAGTCTAATATTCTATACTAAGCTATGGCTTGTCTGTAGCGTTCCTATATGATAAGAATCTAGCCTTGTTTACAAGTTGTTTACAAGTCTTATGATACAAGTTTCGTACAAGGCCTTCTTACTACTGCTCGGTCAAAATTATTCTGATTGACACTGAGAAATGCTATGACGTCCAGTGTATTTACCCCCATTATAAGCACATTTTCCTGTATAAGTATAAGAGAGTGTCATTAAGTAAGACTAAACCTGTCAAATACAAGTGCATCCTCTCATTTGAAGAACCTGGTCAGCACCATTCTGATCCCAAGAGATGAGTCGATCAATAGTGTTTACAAACACTTGGCTCCAATGAATTATTGATACGATTACTAGTTGTGTGATGAAGATTCGTAAGCCAAATGGCTGGTGAGATGTTGTCAGCTATACAGTATTCTTTTAACCTTGCATTCCTGTTCTATCTAGTATTAGGTTTGACATCCCGAACTGCATCAAAGTCGTCTACAGAGGATTCGGCACCTTTAGCTCGACCCCGGAGGAGATTGCTGTGCGGATCGAGTGCGGAGATTGACGTTGGAGTCGATCTGCCTGGTAGATAGGAAGAGGGTAAAGAGTTAAATCAGGGAGCCACTCCTAGTAGAAGCTATTAAGAAATCTGAATGCATCTTAGCCTGCACACTTAACGTCAGAAGTGAGCAGACGAAAAAGAAAAACTACGGCTCCAACCTTCGTGACCGAATGCTATTTCCGTCACACAGACGCAGTACCGAATGAAGTATTTGTCTATTTCGAAAAACTGATTGGTCGGGTTTCAAGGTCCTTCAAAAACGGCAGGTCAACATTCAGATCACGTGGTCCCTAAACGAGTTTCCCACTGTGACATTTGGGTCACCTTTCTCCCAAATAAACGGTCTGGCTCACCCATGAAATCCGTATTGGTTACAGTAAGCCAGAACGGTGCCAACTAAATTCTAATAAACGTCACTTAGGACTCTGGGCAAGAGCCAGCATGGTTTTATCCAAATCCATTATAGATGCCGAGTCTCTTCGTTCTGTCACGTATCCAGAAACGCTTCATATCCAAACCAAGAGGGCGAGGAGATTCCGTAGCTACAGTAGGTTTGAATACCTTTACCAATTTAGGCCAGAGCGTTTTTCTTCGCTCCCACAATCTAGCTGTGTGACCAAGTCGGTGTAGCTGCGTCCTATGATACAAGTGTGATAGAAAAACTTTCTCTGTCTATATATGCATATAGATAGATAGATTCATAGTTAGGGTGTAAAACCTGTTAGGCCTTTATGTGGTTTGCCGGAATCAACCATCCCGACAGCAGTTTCCCCAGACATCTACAACTTCAGCTGTAAAATTTGATAAGATACGGATGACTGGAACTTGTGATGTCCAGCAAGAATTGCCGATAAAACTCGAAGATGTGGAACGTACTTCTGCAGACTTAACGACGTACCCATCGGGTCATAAGCCCGACAGCTATGAACGGAACTTCGCCTACGTGTTAACCATCACGAATTAAGTCGATAACCATTGCACGATCAAGCTTCATAGACATATCGAACGGCTTAGTGGGTAATAAAACAGACTTTAATTGTGTGGAAAGCTACTCTTTGGCAGTGAGACTGTGTAGAGCTTCAACTGCATGCTGAACTGGATTATACGGCCATAATATTTCTGGAGGAATGTTTCATCGATATGGGATGCTGTATGATCTACACACACCTTTGCGAAAGAGTCCCTAACGTGTACTTCCCAATGATTCAGCCTTGCTTCTCATCTTACTTTACGACTTACCTTTATATTTCTGTGAGTTATCAAGATTGCGTCCCATAAACATCTGGCAGTACCTATTTCACAGGTAACAACTTTTCACAGGTAGATTTAACAATGTATATGCCATGCCAGTGATATTCAAATGCGGTATAGCCTACTATAGGTATGTCGCAAATTCGATTACCCTGCCGGGTCGTAACCAGAAACTTCATCATAGATACAGAAGAAACCAGTTAATTGCACAACGGATTACCACACACTTCTGTTTATCACACGGAATCCCAAACCGGTGCGGTCCAGCAAGATGACTTCGCATTATTGCACCACCCAGATAACTGCACGAAATGCAATTGCAAATGGGTTGTACAATTAAGCGGCTTCTACTGTAGTCACATTATCCCCTTCAAACAAGAGATGCTGGTCATCTGCAGCCTGAGTTCTCAGTCTACCTCGTCATCACATCGGTTCAACTACGCTACACGGACACCGCAAGGAAAACAAACGGATCCATCTTAGGCTAATACATTAGTTCAAGGCAACATTACCATTGTAATCTTGATGCCAGGCAAAGTGGATTGGATGGGATACTGGGTTGTCTCAAGGCAATTGACGGAAGATTGCTACAAGATTGCACTGGTAGATATCGCTGCTAACGTAATGGTGCTATTATGTAGACGCCGATGCCCTAAAGTTAAGTACATGCTCATTACAGCTTTGAGTACTCCTTTAAAGTTAGGAATTACTACCTGCAGCCAACAATCATTGCTTCCATATATGCTGTAAGTAGAGTCAAGTGTTGCAAACTTATAGCGGGAGATATACAAGCTGGCAACCCAATCAGTCGTTTTACGGGGCAAACTGAAAGATTAGCCTTGGTCAAATTACGCCTATATTTACCATACTGGTTGCTTCACCTTGGAGCATACCTAATTATCTCCTTCCAAACTACTAGTGGGGGCACTACTCTAAGTAACTACCATGTACAAGGGTACTTTCCATTCTATCGAGAATGTGCATAGACTGATAGAAACTATTCAAAGAAGACAAAGGACATAAAAGTTGAGGTAAAAAATGAAACCAAACTTGGGTTTTATTTTGTCTGTACACAATTGTGGGTCATATTACATGACAACTTAAGTGTCACCTTAGGTTCTGCAGCCGGACCAAATTGTACATGTTCAGTGGAGAGATATACACATAAATTACTGTGAATTATGAAATAATTTACACAATATTATCATATCTACTAAATATGTGGTTGCGTACTTGTACAGAGAGGCTGGTACCTATACACATGCCTACACAGTCACCACTCCGTGCTGGGTGCGGTGAGAACATGAGGAACATTTCCACAATACTGGCATCATATAGACTAACTGGGGAGGGTGGCACTGCAGAGGAAAGCAGACATTGGCACTTATGTACAGGTCAAAAACACGACAAAAGTAGCACATTTAAGGGCAGTTATACTATAGGGATACTGGTTTCCAAAGTAGGGTTAATTCCTCATTAATAGTTTCAGCAGCCATTACAATAAAAAAAAGTGGGGCCCCTAAAATTTGTGAGGTCTAACAAAGCAATGGCAGTAAATACTGTGATGAATTTCGAGTGCAGTTCCATTGTTATCTGCAAGGAGCTGTCTATGTGCCACTTTTCTAGTAGTTCTGACTCAATTTATGAGTCTATGGAACTGATATGCACAGAAAAAGCTGGTCAATTGGTACTTTTTTCGTTAAAACATCTTTCACGAAGCATACATATTAAGAACAGTACATTGAACACATAAATTTGTGAATTTAGTTGGGCAATGATGAGATGTACAGAGAATTTGGCAAGTGTTCATTTTTTTGCAAATTTGGCAGATTTAGGTCTGAATCACAAAATGTACATTTCTAAACAGAAAAATGGATGCAGATCAGTTCACATTTATCATTCGAAGAATGCTTCACAAAAGCAAAAGCCTACCAGTTTGCCACCATGGCTGTTAGAATGTAGCCCCACCAAATGAAACCATTTTACAGTATTACTGTGGAAACCATTAAAAAATATACCTGTTCATCTGCAATAGACAAAGTGTTTTTACCGGCTGTGAAAAATGTGGTCATAAAATATAAATTTCCTTTTCTTCTTCTTCTTCTGTGTTTTCCTGGCAAGCTCACTGCATTTTCTGGAGTTACTAAAATACCTGTTGAGCTATATATATTAATATCTATGGAAAGTGCAGGTTGAAAACACGCTAATCGACCCATGCCTACCAAAATGGTACATCCAAATGATAGACATACCTCTGACGAACCTGTTTTTCCTTTGACTTAGACTACACCACTGTCACAAGTGGGTGGTTTCTGTGTTCATCAGCATAAAGCAATAGCCAAGAGACAATCACAAGCCACAATTCAACACATTTTACTGTTAAGGGGTCCTTAAATAATGCCTGTGATCTACAAATTTTGACACCAGTAAACATGCAAACAAGCCTTCTCCTTCTCAAGTTCTATCTACATAAAACTACCAACCTACTACCACTCTGTTTGGAACACCAGCCAAGAAACTACTGCATAACCTATTCTGTGCAAATTTGGCTGGAAGCAATGGGGGATGGGGGTGAAGAAGAAGGGGACAATACACCTTCATTTGTCGTTAAAAACTGTTGGATACATTTGGATGATATCTTTTCTCTTAATTTACTTTAAAAACAGTTCTTAGATACAGACTAGACAAAATGGTGTGGCTGGTGTGACAAACAGAATTATTTACAATCTTGGTGAAAATTCAAGGAGAGGGCTAGAAAAAAACAGAGTTTATCAGTTCGATAAGTGCACTGCCTTGTGTCATGCTAAAAGCTTGGCTAACTAAGGCACAACCCATTCACAAAGCAGTGTCGCAGACTTTCAAATAAATTAAGGAAGCTCAAAATTTGTACAAAATTGTTATGAAATGTCCATAAAGTTGGATGATCTCTCTTTTCTTCTGTTATGCACATATACACAATACAGCATCTGTGTAACCATTTCAATTCTTGCTTTCATATGCACAGCCCCGCCCCCCGCACGAATGGAACATTCTATAATTGAATACAACAGTCTTCTGATACTCTTCCTCTTGGAACAGACCATTCGTGAAGGGGGAGGGCAGGATAGCAACATGTTGACTTGCAGGTTTTCCATCACTCCACAGCAAATCCACATGTCTCTTCCACAGCACAGGTTAGTTTTTCCAATAGTTTCTCGTAATTCTCATATGGAGGGATGTCGATCCGGTTGAAGCTGGGAGAGGGGCGGAGAGATATGACACAATGAGCAGGTAACAAAGCATGTGTTACAAAACAAAATACATTCAATTTGTTTATTTTTGCGGCAGGAGAGGAAAGTTGAAACGGTTCTGTAGTACAGTAGCAATACAAGGGAAATACATTTTCGGGGATTCACATTTCCACATATACAGTACCTTCCCTGATTGTTATGTTCTGACAAAAGGTAAATCTAAAACATTTTCAGTTCAAAACAAAAGTATGTAAGAAAAGAGAAATTAAGCAATTTAATGGCTATACATTTTGGTACAAAATCTTAATTCCATGTGCATACTGTGAAAATACTTGAAGGAAGGGCAGGCAGAAAAGAGCCCACAAGCAGTGCAAAGATGTCTCTTGGCATGCAAATTCAAATGTACTGCTTCCGTTTGTCTTACCATGTGTGAGCCTTGGGTAGGTTATCAGTGCTGGCGTCGATCTGGTGAATCGTGAAGAGCCTCGGGCCTGCTGCCCCTGTGGAACCTGGGAGAAACAATTTTTTAAAAATAGGTCAGAGGAAGTCTGATATTCACTGGGCCGATACTAGGCCCTCAAAATCTACATACACATCCAGGTGAGCACGACTCCTATCTTCATGTGTTTAAATCAATGTGCCTGCGGCAACAATTGTGGACTGCTTTGTTCTTTCATATGCACCTGCATAGTAAGAACTACCTACTACCTACCTACCTAGTCCCTTGACCTCCAGGTCGTTGGGGGGACAAGGTAAGTACATGTAGCTTTTTTTCCGTGTTCTGTGTATGTTATTCTGTTCAGGGCACACCTGGAAATAAGTGCGCTAAGCACTGATTGTGCTATACCATGTATAAAGAAAACAGAAATAAATAATAATAATAAAGGAGAAACTTCCTTACCTTGTAGAGCCTTGAACCCCTGCAGAGGGACCCGCGATGAGCCTGTCACAAACTGGAGTAAGCGCGCTCTTCTCTCATCATCAAACGACTCCACGGCCCGCCAGAACCACTTCACCACTGTGGAGTCTGGCGTGCAGTGCTTTAACCTGGTGTGGGCCTTCCAGTCATCGATGTCGATCTTACCTAAGCCTGTCACCATCAGCTGCAAGCAGTACACAGAAAGGACCAATGAGTTTCTTACAACTTTACAAGTCATGCGAATTTGCTATGATTTAGATACTACGGGCTTTGCTGCACTGAGCTGCCCCCTGTCCATTGTACATAGTGTAAATATGTATGTTGCAATATCACTTGTCCTGTCTTAGCACATGTCCATGTCCTTTCCCCTTTGTTTTTCACATGCACTTAAGTCATGCGCAGCTGCTAGTAATCCACCTTGTACGTGGGCTAAGCGGTACTGGAGATGATGATGATGACCAGTGTTCAGTGGCACCTCGTTCACACTAGGATGAACTTAACTGAACTGGAAGACCACGTATATGTGGTTGCTTCAATACACTTTGACAAGCTCTTCTCATAGAAGAAGACTTATGATGAACATGTGTTATCAACCTAGGATTGAGGTGTTGAAAAATTGTATCATCCTAGGTCTTTCGTAGAATGGAACTCATTACTATCAAGTACTGCAAAAGCACCTCAGTTTTAACAACCATTGCAGTCAGATATGCAGAAGTTAGGTGTGGCAGGTTGATCTATGTAATATAACCAGCTGCTGCTGTGCCGCATGTCGGCCAAGTTGATGTGTTATTTCAGCTTACTTTCAGTTATTTCCAGTTATACCAGCTATAAATATACAGAGAACATTTAACTTAGCTCTTTCCAAAGTTACAATGGATAGAGTTACCAAAATCACACACATTTTGCAGGGATCAACCCATGGATGTGATAAACAAATGGGAGGAAGGAGATAAATGCCAGTTTTTACCTCCAACTCTTTCTCATCGAAAGGTCTGAGCAGATGTGGGGGGATGATCTCCTGAAGGCCCTTCTGCAGGGACAGGAACTGGGCCTCGATTCCGTGTAGGAACCTCCACTGGACATACAACCTGCCAGGGCAAGGAACAAACAATGTGAATACAAGTGGACCAACAGTGCCATCTGTCTGCTTACAAATGAACTGCAGGTTGACTGCTACAGAAGTTCACTAAGCAAATCTTTTCACAGCAACTTTGCTTCCACATATTTTTTGTATAATGCAAAAGCCCATTTTGCTACTTCTACATCTGAACTGCAGCTAAGCTTCAACAAAAGCTCACAGATAAACTTTTCATTCCTAGGTCTTTTTTCATCAACAGTAATAAAAGAACTGCTTTTGCGTCCAAAAATTAAATGTACAATGCAAAAGGTAGACCAGGAGTATATTTGACTCTTTTACTTTATGAAGTTAAACGCAAGAACCTACTTGACATATTCTTTCTTGTTGTCTTCAGTGACAGGGATGTCGGAGCCATTGGGTTTGAGTTCGTGGGTCTGGAGTGCACCAAAAGAGTCTTGTTCCACACAGAAGGAGTTGTCCAGAATGCCTGTAATATCGTTTTCTCTGAAACAATACACAGACAAACACAAAGGTGAGGAAAACACCATTCTCGCTCTATCAACACCTATTGAATAAAAAGGTAGTCTCTTTTAGTTTTAGGGGTCATAGGGGCAGGGTATTAGACAATGGAAAGCAGAGCCCAACCACTCACCTTCCACTGCTTTTTACCCTCCCAACCAAAGTCAGGTACCAATTTATACACCTTGGTCAAGGAAGGAAATGCATTTCCAAAGGACATACTGAATTCTTGATCTATCTGTTGTCTGGTAGCCTTGTCATTCGTACACTTATCAAATAATACCATAACTATACAGAAGTTGAATTTCTGACTGAAATTTTCTCAGTCAATCCACTAGTAACAAGTGTTTGGACTTGCTAACATCTCAATCAGCCCCCCATTACTTACCAAAACAAACTGGTCTTAGAAAAGTAAAGCTGTGAATTATAGTGCTTCTACTGACAGCTTCTGGCCATTACAGGTGTCTCAGTGCGCTACTTCAAATAAACTATCTCTAAGATCCAGACACAACATAACAATTTGTCATACAAAATAGGACAAAACAGGTCAAGACTGCCATAGACTTACTCTAGCAACTGACAGACATTAACATCAAGTGAGGAAAGACAAGACTGGACTTGCGGTAGCAAGTTAGCTACAGGCTGTAGTAAATCTACAATTGTCGGATTTTCAGTGGTATGTTCTTCATGGCAAGCTCATCAAACTGTCAAATAGGCATCTGCATTTTCTCCATATTGCAACCACTGTTTCACATTTAGGTGCCTGAAACTTTTACAGTATTTTCACAGCCTATATAACTTACAGTATTCAAACCAATATTTTTACAGCCTGTAAAACTTGCAGAATCCAGACCAGTAGTTTCAAAGTCTACAACACTTACAGTATCCAGATCAGACTTCTATGTAGATCAGGGTCCACAGATTCCATATCGTCCAGTGAGATAGGCTTGCCGAGTAGCTGCTTGTAGAGAGGGAGGGTGAAGCCCCCGTCGATGTAGTGTCCATGGAAGATCGCCATGCCGATAATCCGCCCAACAAAGTGGAAGTAGGACAGATGTTCCTGTAGGAGAATAACAGGACCACAATGAGGTCAATCGATAGTACATCAATAAACAAATACTGTAAGAATCTGTACCATTACAGGACACATAAAAGGCCATCCAAACTAGATTCTAATGTTAAATATCCAAGAGGCATTATATCTGGAAGCTTTATGACTTTCTCAGATATTTTGTGTAATATCAAACAATTTGGTGCAGGAACATCTCTATGTTTGTCAATCGTAATACTAGTTTGCAGTTAAATATTTTTTGCTTCGACTTAAACCTCCTTATAATAAGAGGCTTTTATCAAAGAAATTTCATTATTCGTGATGTTGGAATCCCATCCTAACTCACAGGGTTGACTCCTGAGTCTGGGTTGATCTGTAGCGTGTAGTCTGACTCCCGGGAGTACTGGAACAGTCCGTAGTACGGGTTCAACATCTCGTGGGAAAGCAGGTACAACCACTCTCTGGGGAAAGGTACAATAAAATCACGTGTGAACACTAAGAAACCACATTCGATGAAACCAAAGAGAATCATTATCAGATCAGAGGCTGAAGCTCTCTCAAGGAACCGTCCCGCCGTCAAGGGACAAAGTTAATACCATCCGTCCAGAAAGCTGAACTTGGTAATGTGAAACTGGTGAAATGTATTTTCGTTTGCTCTAACAATATGTGCTCCTAAAAAAAATTAGTTGGACGAAAAAAAAGTTTAGAGCTAAGGACAAAACCCATCCTATTGCAGATAAGCCTAGTATGGTATACTGTATAAAGGTACAAGACATACCTTGCGACTCCTCCGTAGTCCAACCCTTCTTCTCCCTTGAACTTGACCATCAGTCTCTTCCTGAGGTCCTTAGGTCTCATCTTCATAACCTGCCTGTAGGACTCCTGAATGGGAAGAGAAGGCAACATTAACACTTTGCACACTTCTATTGTACAATCTATGGGTGACCTCTGAATTAGTAACAACACACATACTACATTACTAAACTGTAGGTGAAATTCCAAGTCAGTGATGTGTTCTAACACAAAGAATAAGTACATTATTTGTTGATCATCTATTGTAATATCTTTATCTGGAAGCAATGTGTGCTTCATTTATAGTGCATGATGTACAGTAACAAATTTTAACCCTTTTGACATGAACACTGCAACTGTGTCTTTCTATTTTATCACTATGGAGATGTTTTAGTCGCAAACCTGTTCTAAAAACAAAAACCAGCGAAAATCTTGAAGACATCTCACCTCGAAGATCTCCTCCCTGGACACCTCGATCCTGCAGTGCCCTGCCTGCGGCTGCAGCTGGGACAGCTCCGCCCGCAGGTTCTTCAGCTTCTGGTGCAGGTCCCGCTTGTACTTGGGCGGCTGCTGCTCCAGGATGTGCAGGTCGCAGCTGTGGAGGGAGGGCGGGGCCTGCTGGGGCAGGGGCGGGGCTGGGGGCGTGGTCTGTTGTCTCTGCTGGTGTTTACTGGGGAGGGAGAAGTTTGTGTGAGATCAATTTACGATGGCATTTTGACTGCTTTTCTTCCATTGGCCTAACAGTCAACATGACAAAAGTGCACTTCATTTCATGGGACATAACTACTTTTAGTCTCAACTTTGACTGAAAGAAATTGTATATTGTGATAAAAACACTCTTTCAGCACAATGGCTGAATTTTAAAAGGCATGTTTAAAAGGTGGCTTACATATTAATACCGAAAGGCGACATAACAATAAGAAATTTACATCTAATTCTTTGAATTACAAGGATGGGAAAAGCACCAGTAGACCAACACATAAAA
Source organism: Branchiostoma floridae (assembly GCF_000003815.2). Lineage (NCBI taxonomy): Eukaryota > Metazoa > Chordata > Leptocardii > Amphioxiformes > Branchiostomatidae > Branchiostoma > Branchiostoma floridae. The sequence goes on along the minus strand of NC_049991.1, from coordinate 16,129,256 downwards.
TTAATTGAAGCAAGTACACGAAGTTGTCATAGCACAGTACTACAACATGACAGTGCAGTTTGGTGACTGACCACTAGGTGGCAACCCTATACCATCACCACAGGGCATCACATACTCACTTGAGAATATTATGTAGATTAGAAGACAGTCTAGGATCTGTGAACTGGGTCGTTCTGTTGTTGTGGTCTACAAAGTATACCCTTCCTGTGGCCGTGTGTCGGATCTCCCATCCAGGGGGCAGCTGTCCCAGGTCCTCTTCACTGATATCCCCCAGGTCCCTGGAGTGGAAAAGGTGAAGAAAAAGTGGTGTTACCTGTAGTATTATGTACTCTTTGACTAAAGATGTCTCCTGCTAGAATTTTTTTCCATCCCTCTTATCTTTGGGAGCCCATGTTGTTAAATCTGTCATTTTTAGGTTACAGAAAAACATTTCAATCAATGTCATGTCATGAAGTCTAGATTTTTGAGGGAGACGGGGTGAAATATTTTTGATGACAAGCAAATTTCTGTCCCAGGTCGGAGGTACGGGTCCTGGAGACAGCCCTAGTCCACCTTTCTTTGAAGCAGTAATGTGAACTTTTTTCCCTGCATAACCAATGCAGATGTTATGCCAAGGCTACTTCAGCAGGAAAAAAGTTTACAAATGATGAACAAAAGTACTAAATGTTGAAAGCAAAGCAGCAGATAAATCAGGAACATGTCATCTTCAGGCAGCCATGTTTTAGGGTCATAGCATGCCTCCAGAACATAATCAGGCAGTGGGCACTTCAGACAGCATGCACCAGCGAACACAAAAAACAAATGAACATCTTGAATGTTTATAGTGGTTTTATTTTGCTGTGTCCTCTCCACCGTGGAATCATGACACCAGGAACATGTTTTTCAACTGTATCAACAATCAACGGAAGCTGCTAGGGGACCCAAAATCTAATCATTATCACCTTTTGTCACACCCCACCAACACACAAAGTATGAAACCAATCCATCCAGCCGTTCTTGGGTTATCTTGTTAACAGACACACAAACGCTAGGGGAAATATAACCCCCATGAATATCATGGAGGTAAATATCACACTATCGTTTCAACTACGAACCCTTCTTCCGCGAAATCTAACTTCCTGCAGGCATGAAAGTTCCGTACAGTACACTGAACAAACCATTACCACCAGGATCACTGATGACCAGTCATGATGGTACACAACAGGTTACATCCTGTCAGTCAGTGCTATGCTCTGTTACACAATTTACAGCTATCAGCACACTGTTCCACAGAGCATGGCGTGCTAATGTTAGAGATATGGCACTTCCTACACACTAAAAGCATCACGCCAACCCCTTAACCCTCCAACTTCCCTACCATTACACTTTCCTGAAGGCCAAAGTCTTCCTGGAAACCAGGACGAAGTGCTACAGACTGAAAGTTTTAGGACAATGTAAAAGATGGGAGACGATAGCTTAACAGCTCTTTCTATATGCTACTCTCATTCTAGACGCCTGGGCATTTGTTGGCATGATTCCTTTGATGATAAAATCCGTGCAACACAAATACAACAGACTGTAGCTTCTATAATATTCTAATACAATCATTTGATTAGGCAACAAAAGAATATCAATCAAACAACCTCCTGTTTGATCATTCAAACACGCAATACATTCTCACAGGCTTTAATCAACTTTACATAATTGTGCCATGGAGCCTAATCGTATCAATTATGCAGCAGGAAGCTGAGGCTGAGATTACAGCTGACCATACCCAGCCCGTGATAAGCCGTCCTACACCTGAGACCAAACGGTGTTTTTTGTATTTGAATTTGTATGTTATGTAATGTGTTGATGTGACATGTATGTGTTATCCAGGGCCCCACTGTAAAGCAGTGTGGTTACACTGAGTTGGGCTACCCTGGCTAAAGAACACAGAATACAAATATAAAAAAAAAAAGACTTACCTGGGTACCCTAGGGTCGTGCCAGGTGCTGACACCTGTCTGTGTGTGCAGGAAGTACACCTGCCCCTGCTGGGTCGTTCTTTGTTCTGGGAGGAAATAGGGGGCAAGGTACACACGTCAAGAAGTGGGTCAACTGTCTGTTGCCTTAAAAAAAATCCTGAAGAGAACATTAACTCTCTGAATCCAAACATAACAAATACTTTGATAGAAAGATATTGCATCGGATGAAACAATCTCTAGTGTAGATGGATACAAGAACTAAATATTTGGAAGAAACTTCATTGCACCACCACCAGACAACACAGCAATTAGGGGTGGGTCCCGGTATTAGTATCGCAAATTTATGAGTTTTCACAGACAATCAGGTCCAGGTTCACCTGATCATCTGGACATGAACTGGACCTATACCTGATTTTTCTGTACTGGTATCCACTCCTAACAGCAATGTATTTTTTTATTTCTCAAAGTTAAACTTCAAATCTCACCATATCCCTCAGGAAGCTCCAGTCGGTGTAGTTCAGATCTGTTGATGTAGTTCCGATGTCTCTGTGAGGATCTCCGTCTCGATACTCCGTTGTTCCTAGAAGATTCTCCCTGAGCAGCAGCCTGTTGTTGTTGTTGTTGCTGTTGTTGTTGTTGTGCAAGCTGTTGTTGCAATTGTTGTTGTTGTTGCAGCTCTAGAAGTTGGCTCGCCCGTCTAGCCTGTCTTTCCTCGTTTTCTCTGTCTCTATCTCTACTACTGGGGGTATATTCTATGGCTGGTCTGTGGAAAATAATGACCAAAAAAACTATTACCTTACTCACCTAAATTAGCAGTCTCAATAATGTGTTTTAAAATTGTGCAAAAAGCTTGCATTTGAAGGGGTGCAAAATGTTTCTCCATATGGATATTAAATGCTAGGACAGTAGGGTTTTCGTGAAAAGCAGTCTCCTGGACTAGTAGAGAAGTCATCCGATTTCAATACGCTAAAGGACTTGTAAAGTTGGCAGAATTGTACAAAAACATATACCAAATACTTGCCAAGCGATCACAAAAGAAAGTTTTCAAAATTGCAGCAAAACTTATGCTAAATACTTGCCAACGAATTACAACAGAAAGTTGCCAAATCTGTACCAAAACATCTGGGAAATATTTGCCAAGTGATTAGAAACAGAAAGTCTCCAGCCAAATATCTAGTGTCCTGACCTCTGTGGTCTGTCCCACTGTACAGATCTGGTGATGTGGTTCAGGTACTGGACCCGTCCTGACGACGTTCTTCTCTCTTCCCAACTGTGGGGACACAACGACACAAACAAAAACATGTCATCTCCTCTACACAAACAAAAAACATGTCATCTCCTCTACACAAACAAAAAACATGTCATCTCCTCTACACAAACCAAAACATGTCACCTCAACTTGAAAGTTCATCTGTGTTGGTAGAAGTCATTCTTGAACTAGTTAAACTGTAAATTTCAACGCAAAATTGGGCTCACTCAAATTTTCATTCCTTGACAAAGACTGGTGCTGTTTAGTTGAAAATTTGGGTGAGTACAATTTTTGTGTTGGAATTTACAGTTCAACTAGTTCAAGAACATGTCATCTCCTCTCCACAGACCCAAAACATGTTATCTTTTCTTGCGGGGACACAACACAACAACACACACCAAAAACATGTCATTATCTCAACACAGACCAAAGACATCTTCTTTTCTACAACACACACCAACATGTTATCTGCTCTACAGCAGTGTATTCACTGAATCATCATTTAAAACAAGCCTGTTGCTGAGACGGTCATTTGTGTCACAGAAAAGAGTCTCTCTCTCAAAACAATAGACAACAAGCGTCCTCATAAGGGTATTTTAGCTTTTAAAAATTAAAGCAACAAAAATTCAACCATATTTTGATCATTGAGAAATCTTATCTTGCAGCATTTCATAATCTTTGGGACTTTTATGCAACATTTTTTCATTTTATCCTATTGTTGTATTCCAAAGGCCAGGTACCTATGGTTTAGATATATAATTCTCTCTGTCTTTAGCTTCAGCTGCCTCATGTTACCAATGTTAGCAGGCCTTTTGAATCTCACATTACATAAAATGCTCAACACAATACCTGGCCATCCTTTAAAGCTAAAGAGAATGATACACAAAAAAGTAGCCTTTTGAGTCAACTTCCGTGAAGGTACTTCTCATCACTGCTCAACCACAGATCCTACAGGCTTTTATTGAAGGGTTTAGAGTAATGCTAAACCAGGTAAATCCTCACTTCAGACCCATCACTGTTGTGTACTAAATGTCTATATTGTATTTTGGCCATAACAGATCATTACATTGACACTTGTGACATCACAAACGAGGACCTTAGGTTATGCTGTAGGGTCAAATAAAAAGATTTAACTTACGACCAATCTCTTTCACTGAGTTTCACTTTGGGGGAGTAGGATTGGATTTACATGTGAAACATTTCCATACATTTTGAGATTAAACTAGTCTTCTTATTGAAAATCACATGTATGGTGACGGTGGGACTGCCAAAATCTGTCATTTATCACCTACATATGCTGTACATATGTTCCTGGTGTCTAATAGCTAAACGTACTGCCTCTAGCCCCATTACAAACCATTATTACATCACCGTGTATACACAGTGGAAATGATCATCCCCAGAGAATCCAATTTGTCTCTGATTCAACTTCTCCATATCAAATTTCCCAATCTTATCTGGTAACAGGACTAATGACTCAGGGGAATCAATTCACTCCAGACCAGTGAAAGCTGTCTCTTTGATAATTACAACAATACATGTCTGGCACATATACTCTCCTTTCTCTGCTGTGATTTTATGTTGACCAATAACTTAGTTGTCGTGGAGCAAGACTTTAAATACACAGAAGAATGTCTTTTAGAAATTCCAACATCAAAATCTTTACAGAAAAATCAAATACAGGCTGTTTTATAGAGAGAGTTCCGTACCAGAGAGAAAATTTCAGAGGGAAAGTGTACCAATAGAAATCTGTGCTTAGTAATTATTATAAGACTCAGAACTTTTTAGTATTATGTACCAGATTTTAATGATCTTTTTAACCATGTATTTCATCTACGTATCTATTTATTTCATCTCAAGACAATTGGGTTACATATATGTATATACACATAAATATATATAGGATATAGGAGTTTTCTTTTACCAGTTAATCTCACCTTAGCTTAGGTTGTGTAAAAGAAAACTCCTATATCCTATGATCTACCAACCTGATGAAATTATTTTCGGGGATAAATATACATAGGACAGAACACAACAGCTCACAGTACTAATGTGTCCGATGACACAACTGGCAACAGAAGTGCTCAGACATGTGATGTTTTATGCCGCACACTTTCATCTCGGACAGCTTCATATGAGTGCAACCACACGACAGCACAACTTACCCCTCTGGAAGCTCGTTGGCATCTAAACACACGGCAGTTGGGATCCCTCTGTGGTCAACAACCGCACTTCTATCCCCTATCCCTCTGTCTCGCGACATAAGACTCACTGGAGCAGTGGAAAAAGTACCGCTAGTTGTGCATGTGTTTTAATTAACTGTCTCTTTTGAATACCGACCTAGTGGAAAGCATCCCTGTGTGGTCCACTACTGCACTTCTGTCCCCCAACCCCGAACCATCTCGGGCCATTATACTCACTGTGGATGGTAACACATTTCATAGGGTCAACAACTCGTCACACCTGACTGTGTACAGGTACAGGTAGGTCTACATTGGCTTCAAACTTAGAGGGACAGAAGTGCTGTAGCACTTGCACACATCCTCTCTTACTCTTAGCACTTGGACAAATATATACACACTGTAAATCAAAGACTGTGGTTTCAGCATTCCTGGAGGCACAAATGTGACAAACACCAATGTATTAGTAAATACACAAGTGCAAAACAAACTATCAACATCATAACATTACAACAAACTATCAAAATATTACAACAATCATTAAACCTTCTTGTAGATCCCAACATAATACTAGAAATTATTTAATACCACATGTGAAAGTTAATTTTATGACAAAACATTATCACTTACTTCTATAAGTTCTATCAATACACTTGAAAACCACTTCCAGAAATACAATTGATTTTACTATATCATCACTATCTTTTCAGTATATTCAGGTATGCCTTATGTAGCAATTGACTCACCTACTACTTGGCCCCTGATATTGTCGTTGTCGTCAGGATTCTTTTTACATAAGTCTAGTCTCTGATCTGTGGGAAAAGAAACATTTATTTAGAATATTTTCCTCCATTCAAACTTCAAACTGCATGATGTACATGAAATTAACACTTTATACATCACAGCTGTACAAGTTTTTAAGTTTTATCTATGTCTAGAAAAGTTTCCAAATCACAATTGACATTCAAAAACAAAACTGGTGACAATTTTTGAATGCCAATAAAGGTTAGACATCCAGGTAAAAAGATACGCCAATTTCCAAAATCATATCCAGTTGCTTAAGTAACAGCTTTTGGGTAAATTTTTGAATGGTTATTGAAAAGACTCAGGATAAGTTCAGTCCGACTGAATGCCATAATTCGGCATGTTGAGGCCCTCTAAGTTAATTGCTGATAACCTGGATGTGGGAAGTTGTAACCTGGGACTCTCATGTTACTGTACACCAGGTGGCTGCTCCCACAGACCCATTCTGCCTGGGGCAACATCAGCACTTGGTAACCATCTGTCATGATTTCTGATCATATTATCAACTTATTATTGTGCCCCACTGGGGACACGGGGTGTGGATTATTTCATTTGTCCAGTCTGCAGTCCCCAACTGGAGACTGGGAATCACCTCTGTCCCTTAGGAAGTTGTATCGTAAGACTCACTTTGGGGATCCACCCATGTATCCCTTCACCTTTAGCATCTTTATCCCTGTGGTATATGTGACCAAGGACATCTATGTGCTTGTGTTGGAACAAACTTTATAAAGAGAAAGTTCTAAGATAGGATACTTTCCTTAAATCATTTTTCATTACAGCATCCAACAATTTATGGTTAGAAAAGGCTTGCATCATGTTATCTGTAAACTTTCCAAAAATACAGCCAAAGACAAAGTCACTGGTGAGAGAAAGAGCCATGACCTGATACAGCATGCCAAAAGCTTCCCTCTCTTCACCCACACTCACAGCAAGTTATCCTCTACCAATCAAGGCTTCCATTGTTTAGAACTGACAAGTTCTCAAGTGATTTAAGCACGGGACATTTAAACTGGAACACTGGCCTGTTGTCACATGACAACTGAAACCATCACAGACTTTCTTCCTGTGCAAATACATGTATTGGACGCTCAACATGCTGTTATTACGAGTGTACACTAAGCCGAGTCCCTGAGCATTGCATTTATTGATTTTCTGGGGTTTCCAACTGACATAAACAATAGGAATGGATAGTTTGACCTTGACTAGTGAGACTGAAAATGGCACCCACTGATGGCACAACAGCTGGGTAACAGCAGAATTCTGGCTTGTCATTCCAGATGGTCACAATGCTTTATAATGTTCCTGTCTATAGCTGAAAGTATCTCCCATATGTGTACCTGTTGATTCATGTAGATTTTGGTAATATTTACAGCGGTAATATATTTGGTAATAAATAAGCAGACATATTCTATCACGACAAGTTGCAAAACTGTCATAAAAGCATTCTTTTAGAAATAAAATTGTTCTACCACTGTATGTCGATGAAGGTTAGATATCCAGGTAATTAGATACGCTGGCGAAGGGTATTGGATTCTACCTGAATCATCTGACCGTTTCCAAAATCATATCCAGTTGCTTGAGTAATTGCTATTAGGTGTTCTACCATTGACTTTTCAAAAATGTTTCCAGTCACGTCCAAGAAGGTAATTTGCTTTTCAGCAAGCCTCAAAACCTTCCCTACCCAGAAGGATGCATGCATATGATTCTGTATGTCGATGAAGGTTAGACATCCAGGTAATGAGATTCGCCAAAAAGCAGTTACTCAAACAACTGGATACGATTCTGGAAACGGTCAGAAATTTCAGACATCTATCCAGTGTCTTTCAGTGTCACTGATGAAAGACACTGGATCGCTGTTTGAAACGTCTGACTGTTTCCAAAATCATATCCAGTTGCTTGAGTAACTGCTTTTTGGCCCATATGATTGTGTGTAGTGGTAAAACAGTACTTACACCCTGTGTCCTTTAACCTAGCAATAGCGTTAGCCATGATGCGGACACACCCCAGGAAGCCAGCACCCTGCTTCTTGTGCACCTTTTTATGGTTCCAGATACTGATGGTGATGGAGTCATTCTTGCCAATAAACCTGAGGAGAAACATACAGTATTGAAAGTAAGGATAAAAGTGGGGAAACAAATCAACTGGAAGCCAGAGTCAGGAAACGATAGCACAATATTATCCTATATCAAAGCCTTTAGCTTACCTTAATATATATCGTGATATTCATGAACCATATCAACAAGTTTTGAGTGACGTAGAAGAAAACATGAGCCTGTAATGTCCTCAAGAATTTGACCAAGCAAAGTGCCATCCTTGTTAGTTTTACATACTCTCCTATACTTCCAATATACTCTCCACTTACCAACTGCCGCATAGCAGAGAGAGCGAGAGCCAATGAAAACTAAATAGGATGACACCAAGGCTGGGGTCCCCTACTTTACCAGAAGTGTGTTGGGTTCTTAAGCAGGCAGGGGTTTGACACCTGAGGCTTTCTCCAAAGATTAAACATTCCCTCCAAAGACATGAAATAACAATGACCAAAAGATGGTGCAAATGTTGGTACATTTTAGACTAACTTGCAGTACTTACAAGTCGTAGTGTTGATTCCACTTGGGGTCCAGTGTGTTCTTACATGTGTCTGTGGAGTGGCACTGGCCCGACCCATCCACACTTATCTTGGCAAAGGGGTCTGGTAATCCTGAAACAATACACACACAAGACGTTCAGTGCAAAACTCTTTACGTGTAATATGTATCACAAGGACATGAAAGCTGCTATATCTAGGGGACTCAAAAAAACTTTGCCTTGACATAAAAAGCTACCTGTCACCAAAAAGCAAAACCTTAGCATTTTCGTCATCAGCCCTCTTCATCTTTATTAGATTCGAGCAGTGATTTCCATCCTATAATTAGAACGCCCTAAATTTGTAGAAGGGCTGGTTTTACTCCAGAGATGGAAGAATGCCTGCTTACTACTGCTGGTTACGCTGGTTTCTGTGTAAATGAGATCAGGAGTATGGCCATTCTAATAAAGCACAGCCTCTAGGAGCTTTTCTGACTTACACTGATTTTACATGTGGATTACAATGTCTACTCATATTATCATCTGCACAAACACAAGTAGGGTTAAGGTTGAAAAATTAAGACAGTGCAGTTTCACTCTTCCCCTTTTCTATTCAACCACTATCTTCCTGTAGAACAAAAATCTGCGATTGTTCACTTTTTTATTCAATTTCAAGAAGAGCTCTTCAAAAGTGATAACCGGAACATTCCCAGCATGGAAAAGAATAGATGTGCTATTTAATATGCCTGGGAATATCTCTCTGAATCTGTAATTCAACCCCTCTACAACAGCAGGTTTTGTCTATTGACAAGTGACCTCATGATCCATCAATCATTGATGATGAGTGTTGATTTCTTTTTTTCTCACAATAGTTCTTCTTTTCAGTGGAGTTACTGTCAACTTTCTGCTACTGTACATGTACAGTAAATTCTAGCATTCCCTGGAAGACAGTTTCCAATGCTGTCTGCCCAGGTGATAATAGTACTTCCTGACTACAGGTAAGGTTAAGTTTGTTTTACTCTCACTTTTCAATCTGCAAAGAATATGTTTTACATTATTATTCACTTGTTATTGTAATAGAGCAATGAAGAGGCTTTGTGCCAGGCAGACAACTGTCTCCTCACGACTTTTTGATCACATAGATGAAATCGATGATGCATTGAACATATAACAAATGTTCATACTTACTGAAGAAGTCTTTTTTGGACACATTTCTGGCACATAACACTGCAAGAGAACAGAAAAATAAGTTCAGTTATATAACATTATCAGTATCATTTGATAATAATGAGACCACCACAATGTTTTCAATGTTTAGATTTGTGTGTCTCCAGAGGGCTGACATTACAGGAGAGACACACTGACAGAGACGTTCAATTAATGTTCCATCAATCATGGTCAGACATTTAGCAAACAGTGATCATTACAGGAATGCACAATGCAAGCACAAAGGTTTCAGCACAGGTAGCTAGACAGTCACTCACACTGGGCTATCTCCAGTGGGAAGAATAGGACACATTTGTCATGTGTCCTTGTGCCAGACCAGAAGTCTAGTCCGAGGGGAAATGCTAGGAAATGGAATCTTTAACTTTGGAGACAAGTTTTTACAGACATCTCCTGTTAGGTAACAAGTCAAAACATCATGGCTCTTTAATAGGTCAAGACAGAAGATGGATTTTGGCCTTGTACCAAGTTCTTTAGAAATTCCAAGTTTGGGACAACCATGTGACTGTAATGTTTGCAAGAGACCTGCCAACTCTATAGCAACATACACACTGCTGTAGTAAGTGTTGGTTGCCTGTAGTACTGTTTCAAGTCCCTGATGGCTAAAAGGACACAAGCACAAAATACTTAAGATTCATTAATCCTAGAAGCTTGATTATCAATGATTTAAAATAAAACAGAACCAGAAGCATTGTGGAATGACACCTCTGTAGATGGTGGGGGGGAGGAGACGATAAAGCCCCTTTGTTTCGTCAAATTTGATCAGCAGTCACACAGACAGACAGGTAAATCCGACAGCAAACAACATCCCAAACCTTTTCCATCCTTAAACATACTAGACAAAGGCAGTGTACTTAAACATAGATTCTCTGTGCCCTCCACATTGGTATAATAATGCACATGCATAGGTGTAAAATGTGGAAGGAAAACCAATGGTATACACAGGTGTTGTCATCTTGCTCTGGTCATGTAGAAAATTAGCAAGATAAAGGTGAAATCCAGACAGGTCCTCAGCTTGAGATAATGGAACTTTCAAGTGAGACAATGGCTAGACAAACACAGTGTCACCCATCCAGGCTACTCCAGACAGGCTACTTCAAGAGGACGGCCCTTTCATATCCATAACAAATGAAGTACTTGACGAGTCTGCATTTCCCAATACACATCCCCATCTCTCACCTGTGCAGGTACACTTTTTTTATGATGTACGTTGTGACCAAAAAGCTTTGAAACTAACTTAAACATTTCTAAGCATATATTACTGGACCTGTCTAAGATTATACCTTTTGGTATCTCATAGTCAACAGACATAGGACCTGAATATGTAGGACCAAGAGTTATTTTCTTTTATTCAACTAAGTAGACATTTCCTGTCTGTCTATTGCCTGGGGCATTGTCTTATCTGGTATTTTTGCTTTATCAGGGAAATCCCAATTTAGAAAGTTTCCTAAAAGTAAAATGAAGTCCATAAAATAATTCAGGCTTTTTTTGTTCAATAAGAAACTCTGAAAGAAATTTCAAAAGAAATAGGACACTTAATCTTCCACAGTGACCCTCAGAAGGGAAAGGTCTACACCAGAGACCTTGAGACAGTCTCCTAGACCACAGATGCTTGTCCTAATGAGGCATTATAGGCAGCTGTGATAGGAACCATTCACATGTCCATGTAGGGACCAGCCAAGCATGTCTCCCAGGACCCCACCCTGCAGCCTACACAAGTCAACCCAGGGTCAAGGTACACCTTGGATCAATAGGCTGCAGGAACTTGGAGAGGAAGGGGGGAGGACAGAGAAAACAGATCATTACTGGATAATTTTTGCCCAGCTTCTGTGCGCCATGTGTTTCTTCCTGTCTGCCATGCTGCATAAATGGTGATCTAACTCTTGGTAAGGCGGCAGCAAGCCGACAGACTTCCCATCAAAAACAGAAGTAACGGCTTTACAGATGAGAACTTGAGAAGGTCTTACAAAAAGATTAGTATACATAAAAAAACCACAACGGGAGATTTCCTATCAAAAGGATGTTTATACATTTTGCAATGCTAACTATCCTTCAGGGTCCTGACGTATCTGTGAGAAAGAAGTATAAAGTCGACGATAGACTTGTTTAAGGTCAAAGTCACTTCACAATAGAGAATCAAAGGACCATTCTGTCTCTTTGACTCCCTCACATGCTAGCCCCATGACTAAATGTTTCCTAGAATTGGTAAAGCCAGAAAGAACTAATTTGAGCATGCTGAATTGGATTTTCAGTCCCAATATCAACCCAACCCTTTTCTTCCAGAAGGTGGGAGTCATTGCCATTCATGCACCACTCTGAAAACATTCCTATTGACTCCCACATTCCAGGCCACACTTGACGTCTGCTCTAAGACACACACTCAGGCGAGCGACGTACTGCACACATGCACCTCACGACACTTTTATACTCTACCATAAGCCATGGGACATTGTTAGTGTTACACTCCCTATCCCTCCCAGCTGTATCCAGGTACAGACACACCCCTGAAAGTTCAGGCTCCTGGCTGACAAAGGCTGTACATGTACATGTACATGTGTTTTAGGGCACCAACTGTTAAAACACAGACACGGGTCACTTGCTACAGACCACAATCAGGCTTAGCCTGGAACCACACATCATCAACCAAAACACCAAACCAGGCCAAGTCACATCATACATATACATTTCATCTTTCAACTACTAGAGCAATGGCTGTACTTATCATGTAAAATATCTCTTCCTATCTGAATGCTAGAAGCATTTATGTTTAGAACTTCTATGACACTTGCCCCGAACCTTACCACAGTAGCTCACCTCTGATTTGAAATTCAAAGTGCTTAATTTGCACAGAAGGAAATCTATAAGATGATAAGATCTTGGTCCTGTGACCATGACAGGATGTTGGCAATGTTCCCATGTATACCACACCAGTACTGGGGCCGCTGTCTGCATGGGGGATAACTTTGAAGGTCCATATAGCCCCAAACTAGAGTGGATTCGACAGTCTGGAATAAACTTTACCCCTTTTGAATTACCTAAGCTTCTCTACACATTGCTAGGTGGTCTATTTTGCTACATTTAAGCTGTGAAAATAATGTTCCTACTGATATAGACTACTGGCAAGTCCTGTTTCTAGATGCTGCCAGGGAGCTACTCCATGTAAATGAAGAGTAAGCCAGCAACAGTAAGGACTATTTTCAGAAATAAATGGCTTCGATTGAGGTATTTCCACCATCCAAATACCCATGCTTAGAAAAGAAAACTTCCGATAGGATGGGCGCACCATTTTCAAAGTGCCACTAACTTGTGCCACATTATTCTTGGAACAACCATAGAGAAATGATACAGTCTCCCACTATTCTTGGCATGCACTTCAAGGTACTGGAACAGTTTTTGTAGACAAAAGGTTGTAACATTTCAGGTAAAACATAATAGATTATGCAATTGTCCAATAATTTTGTCACCTACAGTGCTACACTAACCATTTTTTTAAATTTCAATTAATTTCAAGATAATCATAAATAGACTATCTCATCCGGTCTTACTGTCTCTCTACATACAGCTTTACATTCTGCTTTTGAGCTGCAACAACAAACAGTACACCCAACTAAATAAAACTTGAACAAGACAAGCTGTTCCAAGGAGACAGAACTGTACTGTGGCCAGAACAAGCAGATCTGAAAGTTACCCATACAAAACATGAAATAGATTTTTTACAACACCTGCATCGCAAATGAAGGGCTGTGTTTAACTACAAACTACATTGATTTTCTTATGATATACAAAGCAGAGAATTGAGAGAAACCTAAAATCACATGGAATGCCTTCTGCATCAATCAAGGCAATATTGGATCCCCCAGAAACAAGTCTGCTGTCTCTCATGTATTGATACAGATCAAATTGAGCTATTTTTGTAGTCTGATAATTCAATATAGCAGAGCTAACAAAGAATAACTAAGCCAAGGATAACATTTGGTTCCTTGCACCAGTTCTAAGAAATAGGTCCTGTCTTATTCCGTAGATGTAAACAGTAATTCTCCATTCCTCTAGTTCTGCTCAGTCTGAGCCTAGCCTAGACAGCTGTCTCAGACATGGCCAAAGTTGGTGTAACCAGCAAATATGTGATTCACAGAAACTTGGCTGGAGAATGCTTCCTCCATGGAAACTTCACACAGATGCCTTTCCTTCCCAGTCCAACTCTGGAAGAAACCTTCAGCACTGAGCATCCTGCTCTCTTTCCTTTCCCCCTTCAGGCTAGCATACTTTCTCTACCCAAAAGGGATAGCCAATACCACATTTTGCCAACCAGTTTTTCAAGGAACATTACATACTGAGAAAAAGGGAAATTGAAGGTCAGATTTAATCAATGACACACTGATCATTTCTCGTTCTTCACTATATTACATATGCATATTTTACAGTCAATTATCGCAAAATCATTCATACAATGACACTGAACATACTTATTTTAGGTCTATACAACAAAAAATCACTTTATATTTCAATATAAAAATGTCATCATAAAAACCCAACTGAACTACAACTGAATGCAGTAACTTTACATCTACTTCTATAAAAATCAACAGTGTGCAATAATTTTTAGACATAACCCATGCAGAGGTAAATTACAGAAGTGCTGTATGCTATAAAACACCTTCAGACGGGTAGCTTTATCAAAAACTAGAAAATAAACAGTGAAAACTTTCTTTCTTCTGCCTCTCTTTTTCAGAGAAACTGAATCATAAGTCAGAAGTACAAACTGTTAGGGCCTGCCAAAGCCCTTCTGTAGTGGAACCTTGGCACCCTACACCCAAACTAACAAGAGCACATGACCAGACTCCGATTTCCCAGACTTCCTCCCCACTGTATACAGAAGCTGTCAGGTATTTATCCTGCTCTCCATCACACAGGTTTAGTCTCCCATGCCATGACTCTGCATACTGCACAGTCATACAACCTTTTCTCTCTACACTCCCTGTGTCCCACTTAGCTCTGGGTTAGTATTAGTACTGGCTAGTATCTGGGCTTGCAGGCCCTACTGCACGCCCATGCACAGAATTCCAGGTAGTGGGGAAGCATTGCAAAGATGTCTGTGGTTAGTTCCACATGCCATGTTACCTCTCAGTCACTTGCTCTAAAGGTTATATATTTATGAACGTACAGGTGAAGAATAGTAATAAACAAAATTGAAAAACTTATCGAAAACTATTCATATAACCACTTATGACAGCTAATAAATTAACCTCATAACAGTTAATCCTCTGGTATTATATCACAACAACATCTTAAAATTTGGAGGGCTCTTGAAATCAACGACAGCAGGAAGCGGCAACAGCCAGACTATTTTCTTATCTAGCGGCCGGTTTGCTCCAAAGAAACAATCACCATCTACCATACAATTCTTCTCCGCAGCTATCATGATGTAGACTTGTCCAGACTATTTCCCATACCCTGCCTATCTCATCCTTTCAGTGCAAGCCAGCAGGAGAGGCCCAACTTCCTTCTCAGATTAGCAGTCGTCCTGTCAACCCTCTCAGGGCTCCAAATACTGGGTGCATGTGGCAGTGCACCTTGGTGCATCCAAAATTGGAGCTGTGCACCGAATTTTTTCTGTGGGTGCATACAAATACTTTCATAGGTTTACGTATGTAAAGATATCGAAGCATACTAGTAGTATACACAATATTCTTGACATTTCAGCGTTAGAAAATGTCTATCATATTACTTGTTCAAGATTTGAACTTGGAATTTGGGTTCATCAAAATTAGGTTTTTCTAACATTCTGCTTTATCTTGTCTGGTGCACCTCAAAATTTCTTGCCGCACCCAACTTAAAAAGTTGGTTGCACCAGTGCACCTAATCCACAAAATTAATTTCAAGCCCTGCATCCCTGTTTGCTGCGGAGCCCCAACACCACAGCTCATGCCCAGCAAACACTGGAAGATAACTGTCTAAGCACACTTTCTAATGGGAACTTGACTTGCTGGGTACCATTACCTGATAACGAAACCACCGAAGTCTGCCTGACACTGATGGACTAGCGCTTCAGCTCTGGAAGAATATCTCATGCCAAGAGAGTGTAAATCGTAAATGTTCATGAGGTTAGATATCATTGGTCAACCCAAAGGGTTGGACATGCACAATTTAAGCCTGGCCTATTGCTTGTACATTTTCAGGGAATCACAAATTGAAGAAATGCCTTCTTTGAAGAACACTATTAGTATTACTCATATTATTAGAGCTGTATGAATTACTCAGGCATTCCATAAGGCATTACTTAGCAGGCACCCACATTCCCTAACCTCCTTGCCATGAGACATACCTTGTTTACACACAGGAATGAACCCAAATCAAAGGATATTCTAGAAGATGCAAACACTGATAAGAAGAAAGGAAAGACAAGATAACATTTCTGCATAATGGCCATATTGTTACAGAACTGCCAGACACTGCAGGGCAAAGATCAGTCATGCTGGAATGCATCCAGGTTCAAAACTAGGTAACCACTGACGACTTACCACAAAATTGCTGAACTGAGCAACCCCAATTTCACAGGCACCCTAACTCATGAAAATCATTCGCACCGTTTGAATTTGCCTAATCATAGGCTAATGTTCTCCACACACCTGTTTGCTTTATGCAGTCTTTCAAAACTGACCATAGCCACCACCATATGTCCAACTCATACAACAAGAACTTGAAGCAGCTAAGTGTTTACTACAAACTGAGAGTACTTGTTTTGACCATACCGTAGCTAAACTGTTTGACGACCACTTGAGGTGGCCTCTCCCTGTCTGAGAAAATGGTACAAGAACATTATGACACCCACATACCGGATGTTGTCACCAATCAGAGATTATTTCTGTACGTAGTTTCACGGCTAAACCAAAAAAGGTGTGGGGAGCAGGCCTAATAAACTTTCACAGTGTCATTGACAGTGATATTGTGATTTTAAAAAAATAATATAACCCTAAATACACGAGTTCCTGTGGTTTTGGGACACCTTTCAAACTGCCAAACCACAATGATTGAGGTTTACAAAGTTTATATCAAATTGTTTTTCTGTTAAAATATCCTGGTATACATTATACCAGTACTTTATAATTGTTAGTTAATCATTGTTTTGATCAACAATGCACACACCGACATCAATCTTTCATGACATTGTTTAACCTTAATGACCCCAACCTTTTTAAACAGCAATTATTTCATGTCACTGAACAATGACTGAGGAGAAAATATGAATGACCAAGGTCTCCTTACATGTATAGAACAAGTAAAAACATCTTTTTTCAATAATCTGAAATGCCAATAATTTCCCTAACCTAACTTTACTTGTTTTTTTACACTAATATTATTCTATCAAAACTACTCACAGGATGTTATAATTTTCTGTTGTATAAGTCCTCTGACTTTATGCGTCTTATGTAAGACAACTGTGAACGTATAAACGAAACATAGTCAAAAGCAACTTCCCAAGTGCAGTCCTTATCATACGTGTACATACCCTAAATGCCACGCAGATTCAGATGTCTTCAAACTTACCGCAGATCCAACCTCATGACCTGTGTGTACAATGCGCATTGTTGAACTACTATGTTTAAGCATGCTGACTTACTGTCCCTAATCTCAGGCTGGCCTAGAATGGATTACAGGGATCATCTGTCTTAACAGACACCATTACTTCACTTACATCACAAAACGTGGACTGGTACTACAACTACCAGACATTTGTGATATTACCAAGTGAAAATGGGTCGTATGTTATACACTGAAAAGGCAGGATACACAACTCTTTCAGCCTATGCATGAGCAGCCGAAACTATCTACGCGTGTCCTTGCTGTTGGATTTAACTTTTGAGATATCACCTTTTTTGAAGTGAGACATCATTTGTCAACACCATCACAATCTATTGCTTTTGAATACACTTTCCAACCACTAGAAGTCAGTCAATACACTTCTACTAGAAACCTACATTTGCCAGGACAATTTCTAGTTACTCCTTCTCGCAATTACACCAATTATGTTGGTCCCCTACCTCTTATCACCCAGTAGGGGTGGCTTTAGTTGTAATTACATCTGTGGATGAAACATGTGGTGACTGGTGAGTCAAGCTGGTCTGAAGAGAGATTGTAAAATGGTAGTCTCTACCAGACTGGCTACACTGGCTATAATAAATATATATAAATAGTGAGAATAATTTGCCAGTGGAGTTTTGCTACCATAGACTAGTCGCACATGCTTTAACCTAAGTTGTTCTTTCTTGCCAAATTCTACGACCCCTGTACCCCCGTAGCAAGGCCTGGTGGAGGCTAGTAAAAATGGCCAGACAAGATGAGAGGGACCGTACTCGCAGCAGACACAAAACAAAGAAAAAGAAACAACACACACATTGGCCCCTGCAAAGGTCCTATTGGCAACATCCGTGTAAAAAGAGCAAGGAATCTTGTCAGTAAACATGGCTCGTGTCCCAGTCAGCATTAGCAGTTTGTTTTCATTCCACCCTGGAAGGGTGGAAAAAAACTTTCCTTGAGCTTTTATGATTATTTGAAGTGTAATAAGCAATTTCATTTGGTATATCAAAAAGATAATACACATAATCTTCACATATATTATATCTTCACTTTGATGTACGTTGTTGACCTTCTTACAGATCTGTCATCATGGAATTAAAATTGTTCCTGAGCACTTGACTACAGTAGTACAGGTATATTTGTCCCTGTCACACTTGACCCAGGCCTTCTCACTATGCTACCAAGTTGGGCCTCCTGTATTCTGATGTTGAGTCGGTATGACAGACACATCTGACACATGGTTCGCTCTCACTTCCGATCATCTAGACTTGCTGTCAAGTTCGGGGTCAGAGATCTTCATTCTGGCATCAAAGTCAAGTCTATGTATGTACGGTCAGGTTGTGTATTGTTTCGGTTACAGGTATGTCAGGCCTGCATACCTGGGTGTCATGATGGCTAACACTGACGACTTAGATTTACGACGTTAACGAGTTTCTAATTGAGTTTTGATCATGCCACAATGTAACGTCATTATATGGATCAAAGTATGTAATATGCTAAGATACCAGCAAAATATGGAAACACTATAATAATTCTGCTTCTTCCAAGATACCCCCCCCCCCCAATCCACAGCTGCTTTGTTTTCATTATATTTCAGCCATACCATAGGTATGGTGAAATATATTGTATTCGTAATGTTTCTTTCTTTCTTTCTTTCTTTCTTTCTCCTGTCAAATCTTCAGAACACGGTATCTCCCTTGTTCCTCAACCGAATGACTTGAAATTTGGCACAAGGGTAGAGTGGGCCAATACCCTCGGACGTTTTTTTCATTTTTTCGATATCTGTCTCTTAAATGATTTTATTAAGGTTTTTTGGTCATCTTAAGACCAAAACTGTATATTTGGGCCCCCTGTACCCTGGTATTATAACCGAATGAGCTGAAATTTGGTACAGATGTGCCTTGATAAGTCCCCCATATATATTCAATATCAGTTTTGGTGTACAGTATAACGAAATACTTATTTTTGCGATTTTTTGGTCATTTTTTTTACCAAAAAAGGACACTTTTGGCTCATGTACCTTGGTTTTAGAACCGGATGACCTGAAATTTGGTATAGGAGTGCCCTAGATATATGCGCACATGGATTCAATAACACTTGAGGCATACGGTACAATAAAATGCTCAATTTTGCGATTATTTGGCCATTTTATGACCAAAAATTACACTTTTGGCTCTTGTGCTCTGGTTTTAAAACCAAATGACCTAAATTTTGGTAAAAGGGTGCACTAGATATTTATTCAAATGACACATGTATAATTTTTGTCATAGACTACGTCAAAATGATATATTTGGGGATTTTTTTGTCATTTTCCAATAGCCAGAGGGGTCAATGACCTTAAGGTCGTTGACCCCCAGCTGCAGATTGCACCTACTGGCATATATGTCTATTTAATCTAATTAGATAGGTAACCAATCACTTAGCCTGAATCTATATCCTAAAGAGGGGGGGGTGGCAGCCAATCAGCGAGCCCGGTGTTATCTGGAAGAGTCCATTCTTACACTGAGGGGTTAATTTTTTTTTTTAAATTCATCATTGGACTGGTGAAGTCTTTCAGTGGATGCATTTTTGGACAGGTCTAATTGGAAATTTTACAGAATGTGTGCTGGAAGAGTCTATTCTCGCACGGAGGGGGGATTTTTCAAAATTCATATTTTGGACTTTGGTGACCTCTAGTTTGTCAAAGTCTTTCAGTAGGGTTATTTTTGGACTGGTCTAATTTGCAATTTTACATGGGTGTTCTGGAAGAGTCCATTCTTGCATAGAGGGGGCTTTCTTTAAAATCCATTTTTTGGACTTCAGTGATTATGTCAAAGTCCTATTTTAGCGGATGTATTTTTGGACTGCTCTACTTTACATGGAAGAGTCCATTTTTTGCACACGGAAGGGGGATTTTTTCAAATTCAGTTTTGAACGGGTGATGATTCAAAATTCAATTTTAGTGAAGTGTTTTTAGACTGGTCTATCATACCTTTTTATGCACTGGGACCTTTTTTGCTAAATTCAATTTTGGATTTGGTTTCTTATTCAAAAGGCCAAGGTTTCAGTGGGAGTATTTCTGGACTGGTCTATTGTGCAAATTCACATAGGGTGCACTGGAGTCCATTCTTGAACGGGGGAATTTTGTAAGACTCATTTTTGGGTTAAACCGTCATTAGTAAAAGTGATTTTTCAAATGGGTGATTTTGAAATAGCCTATTGTTGCATGATGGCTGAAATATGCTGTATTTGCTCTCAAGCAAATGTCGGCCTTTCTAGTTTGCAGGTTAAAATACTGAAAACCTTTGACCCCAAAACTGAGGAATTTCATTTTTCCAACACATTCCAGTCGAAGGCAGACAGGGTACAGTCAACGGTGGACACTCCCTTTATCGTCTTCAGAACACAGAGAGGAGTCATGACGAAACGACCACAGAAATGCAGGATCCTTAGCCCCTCAAGTCCTGGCCTACACACCACATAAATATGCACAACAGATTGCTCGGCGGTCGAGTCAATATTATATTTCCAACGAGGCCACCCACAGAAAACTGTCCGTATCTCGCCAGAAACACCGCGTACGACCGCCATTTTCGGTATACTAGTAGCAAAGAAACCACACTACCTGTCAGACGTATTTTCATCGCCCCGTTCCGCGGTCCTCCTGGCCGAGACATGGCCAAATGTGAACCGCCGTTCATTCTCCGAGCTTCGGACCCACCACCGACACAATGGCGGATCTGGCAGCCTGACGTCATGGGCGCAGTGCCCGGATGTGACTCAGGACGCCGTGGGCGCATGGAGATCCATCCGCGCGGAGGAGGATGCCCCAAAGTAGTTCTCGCGGTTTGACCAAAGCGCAAGGAAATTTCTTGAAACTCCATGCTCGACACACCTACTTTCAACGTCACCAGTAAGATATGTTCTTTTGGGAAAACAGTTTGAAGAGGAAGTTCAAGAAATTGGCCCGCTTTCTTTCGAAATATTCAGCAAATTTCTGAAAACACTGCACCCGGTGATCAAAGTTACAGGTGGATCAAAAGAAAGTGACCCGCACTTTTCAATTATTGAACCAGGCAGCCTATTTCCGCTACCCAATCTTTATCCATAGAAAAACCTAGCGTTGAAACAAGGTGCTAAAAGAAGAAACCACTCAAATGTTTTCAACAGCACTGTAGCCAGACACCCGCTCACGCAGTGACAGCCAGGTGATCTCCCATCCCCAACTCGTGTTCCGAAATATATACTTCCAGAAAAGTCCATAGGGGATTGGAGAGCAGAAACTAGCGAATAATTGCAATAATTGAAATTCCCACCAGGGCTTGTAAAGCCATTACTCTGATCCCTCGGCCCGCCAGTAAACCCGGTACAATTCACATCTGCTGAAATTAGGTCTACTTGTAATTATTATAACTGTGTGTGGTGGTGATTAGGTAATGGTGATCACAGAGAAGCCCTACATAAAGTACATTGCAAACAAACACTGTAAAGTCTACACCGTGGGGCAGTGTATGCGCTTACACTCAGGCCTAGGTCCCAGTTTCCAACCCGGGACCCGACTAGCCTCGGCCCTGGGAACCATCACAGTAGTCCGCTCCAATGTTCGCTTCTGCTATCTGTTGGATCAGCAGAGAAGCGACAGTGTATACAGTATAGTGTATAATGAATGTCAGAGCTAGAAGCGACTGCATATAGAATAATAGATCTATGTAGTATATAATGAACGCCGGAGCACTACTTTCCTGATGGTACCGCCAGGCTAAGACCCGACCGGGTAGCTTTCGGAAACGAAAAATATGATGAGGAAGGCAACAAAACACACAGAACCTTTAAAAAAGGTGCATAATTTTTGTATATTCCTTGGTAAACAGTTTCATTTTTCGTTTCCGCAAACATCCCGACCGGGCCCCGTTTCAGGAAATGGGACCTAAGCCTTACAGGGGACCTCTCCGGTGTGCGACCTTTGTGGACAATGCCTTATAAGGCGGTGCGTCAGGTGAGGTCAGGTGCTCAGGTGGGTGGGACTGACCCAGTTGGGAATGCGTCGATGGGGAAACTTGACACCGCACGTTTGAAGTTTGTCATAACACGGGCCCACGAGTACTACCCGGTTACAAAGCAAGAAGTTGGTTCTATGCTATGAAATAAGATGGACTGATTCATGATTGAGTCATCATTATGGGTATTAGGATATGTAATGTCATTCCAATATACATGTACATGCGGCCCAGGTTGTTGTTTTGCACATGTAACATACTTTATTCTCCAATGAGAGGTTACGGTCGGGAGCTGAAATAGTGGCCGCGGTTTCTTTTCATGTTCCTTCCTCTAGGAACATGTACAGGAAGGTAGACGAAACCTAGTCCCGACCGTAACACTCTGCTTGAAGTATATACATGTAACGTTGCGTCTTTTTGCTTATCCCTATGTACATGTCCGCTGTGGAAAACAAAACACCACTTGACGCACGCAAAGAGACAGAAAAGATCATAAAGAGTACCGTCGGACACGACATAAACACTTCATTCAAACGGTTTGTTTGTTGGATCGTTCAGTGTACTTAACCTACACAGCGAACAGAAGTTTTACGGGATGCTAAGTTTCCGGAATACCTCATGGGATTATCAAGTTCCTGCCACGTGGAAAAACTGACCTGGTCCAATGGGGCTTGAGGATATGTTTCCATTTCATTGTCCAAAAGAACGGGACACGAAATGACTTGGAGGGATGCTATTTGCTTCAAATATATCTTCTCTCTCAGAGCTGGTGTAAGGTCGTTTATGTATCACAATAATGTAAATGCGAACTTCAACAAACAACTGACTGGAGTGGACAACCCATTGATCCTTATTCTTCAAACAGATACGAGAATCGGTTCGGTAGAATCGCTCAGTTTACTCTTCCTTTTGCAACATTTTTGGAAATATTTCTGACACAAATTGTATTGCCCTTTGGACTTTTCACAAATAATCTACTGTTAAAGGGTGGTGACTTTTCGTAAAATCAAGTTAAAAACCAAAACAGAGTCATTTTTTCTACAAACAGATCACATGGCTATCAAACGAGCATCTAAATCACAAACCATCCGCTTACCGAAGTCCAAGACAAATGCCCAGACTGACTTTATGTTATCAAACTGTTACAGGCACATGCACAAAGGTAAACGTTCAGTCAAAAAGCAGTGGTTGATTCCTACAATTATTCACGACACGCGCAACTTCTTTCCACCACAGCAAAGCGCGACCTCTATCAATGACTACTTGTACTGCATGGTCGTAGATGTTGTTATTTTGTGTCTTGTGGCGATATGTGTTCAAATCAAATATTAAAAGACAAATAATGATAGATACGCAGTGCATGGTGTAGCGTCTTATCCGTTGGGGCTGTCAGGGTATACCCCAACTTACTTAAAATCCCGTGATCATGTTCGTGGATGTTACACTCACTTCGAGCAACCACTTATCATCAAGTGTCTATGTCACTTTTTTCACGGTACCAGTTATATTTGTCTCAGTCAGTCAGTCTCAGTCCCATATAGCTAAATTAAAACACGCAAATTTCTTCTCGAACTCTTGCATCAGATTCGGTAGTAATGCATACCGTCAATTTTGGCCTTATCAGATGAGAGCTGAAACAGCGTTGGTTCCCTTGCAGAAGTCTCTCATAACACTGAAAACAGCACGCAAGATAAGTACACAGATAATGTCAGGAAGCTACGTATCCGTATTGGCTAACGACAGAAGAAAATACTAGTCTTGTTTTCCTGAAGGATTATTCAGGTAGATCTATAACTTAGTGACATGTATATACAGATCAAGTCGCAAACAATTAATCTCTATAACATTACAAGCCGTAAGGGATAGGTTCTGATCCCACTATTCATTAAAGCTTCGAGATGGACAAAGAAGTCATTTTTTCTCTATGACTACGTTTTTCCGAGACAAAATCTCAATGGGGACCTGAGACAGAGATAAACTTAGCATCATATAAAAGGCTTGTTCGACCTAATTCCTGTGTACAGTTGGTCTTGTTATCGTCGTGCGATAGACCGTTGTGGAAGACCAAACGGCACAAACGTCGAGGTATTCGTCATGGGATGCGGTGGATCCAAAGTCGATGTATGATGTTACCTGTAAATTGTAGCATACGGAACAAGTGTATTGCCTTTTTTTATACACTATCTAAAAACAAAGATTGCCAATGGTTAAACAAAACAGAGAAGCTATAGTTATGATTGAATGTTATCATTGTTGGCATAGGCACCTTAATCAAGCATGGTTTGATTTCCACTTGTATGATATCGCACTATTCTTCAAGTTAAAATGATAGCGTTAAAACGTGCTGCTACTATGGTGATACTTAATGAACAAATTGACAAATGGACCAGATCACATCATGAAGTATTGTGCGACTATGTTGGTTCCTTCGTCCCTATTCTGATAGGTGGTCGAGCCCGGTTCTCCGAGCCACCAGGTCGATCCCAAAGTAGCTGCGGCACTGGTGGACCTGTTACTTGACTACAGCGAGCTGCGCCCAGAGGAACAGGTCGAGTCTTTAGACGACATAGAGCAGAAGGACCTTACCGATCTTGTCGAAATTACCCACCCTGATTTTGCACCTTACGATCCGGAACCCTCCGTTGACTCTCCCGGAGTAATGGACAAACTAAAGGCGAAGGTGTACATGAATAAGATTCGTCAGTATCTAGAAAGTTACACCCCGAAACCAGCAGATAAACAACTCGTCTGGAGCCGAGAGAATCCGCAGAATTCCGACTATGACCGTCCAGTAGGGAACAAAGAAGAAGAAGTCGTAGTTGTCCCCATGGATGTCAATGACAGCCCAAAGAGGCAGGTTGTAGCTTTGAGCGACTGCCATCTTGTCGGAGCAAAATTCTCGCAAGCGACATTCGACAGGCTTTTGAAAACCATGGAGGGCTTTGCGAAAGATGGAAACCTTCACTCGCTTGTACTTCTCGGCGACATGCTTGAAATGTGGTGCCATCCGCACGATGGAGACGCCATGACAGCCCAAGACCTGGTGGAGGCCTGGCAAAAGGATGAGCCGTGTCAGAAGTTCATCCAAAGCCTTCTGCTTCTGATCAACAAGGGCGTTCACGTCTACTATGTCATGGGCAACCACGACCACAACGTCATGCCCTGGATGGCAGACAAGCTCGGTTTGGTGACCCGCGGAGACAAGTTTCATCTAGTCAGGGGCGTCCTTGTCATGGAGGTCAAAGTGGACGACCAACTATACCGGGTTCGATTCGAGCACGGTCACGACGAAGACATATTCAACACCTACGGAGGCGTGGCAGAAGAGGATCTGATAGGAGGCGAGCCGATTGGATACATCAGTTCTCGAACAAGCAGCAAACGTGATGGAGACCCGTTGCCAATCTTGGAAAAGAAGTCCGCTGCAACAGTAGCAACCTATACCCTTATCGGTTCACAGGCGCTCCATCTGCTGTCTTCAAGGAGCAGAAGTGAAAGGGCAATGCGGGTTATCTTGGAGCACAGTCTCGGGAGAAAAATGACCGACGACGACGTCGTTTTCTGCCGAAACAACCAGTACCTCAACCTAAGGAAATACTCGCGATTTCAACTCTCCAAGAGAGTCATTGACAGGGTAAGAATCAATTTTCTGTCCTTTAGATGCCCTTGGGGTGGTCATCACTAAAGATTGAAAGCAAACCCGTGTAAACTTGTAGATGACAACGGCATCTGTCGATAGCATAAAAATGCGATGGCGTGTACGTGTTCTTTACGTTCTTATACTGAGTATGGCAACCATGAACGGTTTTGGTCTTTTTATGCCCAACCAATTGTATGACAATATATGATGTACAAACTGCTCCATCACTTTAGTCAGATTGCCTCCTCTTTGGGGCCTACATTATGCAAGTCTTCAAAGCCTTATTTCTTTGAACTACAAATTTATCTTTCCATAGCACGGATTGGAAAGAGCCTTTAGTATGTACAAGGCGGCTTTACACGACTACACCGATTTCCTCCGTACCTGCGGTGAAGACGTGGTGGTTCTCGGCCACACACACAAGTGGACAACGGGACGGTTCGCAGGGAAGGGAGACCGGGAGGTCCTGTACGCCAACACTGGTGCGTGGTGCACTCGTGTGGAGGAGGTACAGTGTCTTCTTTGACCTTCTTTACCAGTATACTTGAGCAATATGACCAAATACTATACATGTAAGTTATATTTTCTTATTGCAACATTTATAAGAAGTGATGGCAACACACTCTAGCTTATGTTCGTGTCGTCATGAAAGGAATGGACTCTTCCATCTGTATAAAAAGAACAACTCCGAGCCTGCCACGAACATTAACCAGAACTTTAATAACAGCAAGTAGCTTAGACAAGGAACTAGGTAGGTAGGTAGGTAGGTAGGTAGCTTAGACAAGACGAAGCTCGGAGCGTTGACTTGTTGTGCCTGATTTATTTTCTAGCCCACGTACGTCCGAATCGTCCCTCCAACCAACATGGAGGACGGGCTGGTTGAAGTCGTCGCCGTAACAGTCTGAAGGGGCCAGGAAGGCCAGGGATAAGTCGCACAGTGTGATGGTGCTTCACGGTATAAATATCTTAAAATATAATCACAATTGCGACAGTTCCCTCTCGGTATTTTCACGATTAGGTAACGGCGTCTGTTTGTTGGCGGGTTCCGGGTTGATTTTAAATCCGAGTTTTTAAAAAAATCATGGAGCCTGGCCCTAGGGGTCACGCCCGGATGTAAAAAAGCAGCATGTAAACTATACGGCGGGCCCTTTTCCTAATTGTGACGGAAGCTTTAATGTTACAATGATAACGTTACAGAAAGAGTCCCATCTCATTTCACCCATCACTTCTTCTTGTGCCTCAATTTTGCCTTACATTATTCCGGTGACAATTGTTGTGTTATAAACTTGTACATGTGCATAAGAATGCTGATCACTGTGTGATACTAGTATCTTATACCGTCTAGGAGGGTATATGCATATAGGAGAGACAATGTCATAAGTCTGAAAAATATTGTGCAATAAACTTTACGTCTTAATGGCCCTTTGTATACGAAGACGACTGTCGGTATTTGTGTATGTAAGAAATCAGCTCATCAGCTTTATTGTACAGAAGGTACGGTCTGGCACTGTTCAAACATGCTGGTTCTATTATAGTATCCATTCCCAGTCTACTATTCTTCTTATCCAAGTATAGTAATCTTCATGCCTTTATATCCCACAGTTACTGAGTTCCTTGTCTAAACCACACATTTGTTGGCATAGTAACGTATACTAACGACATTACACCAACGTACAAGCGTCTCCGTGCATGTTCTCCGTCTGTAATGTAGGGGATCCAGTGTGTCTACTGTAGACAATGCGATTAGTCCAGTCACCAAGTTGTAACCATAGAAAAACGGCTTGGCTTTGCTGTGGTTGAAATATTTGTTCTCAATTGCCGTATAGCTCTAGATTTACTTTGGCTAATTCGTCTGGTTTAATCCGGTATATACACATTGATATCTATTTACTTAAAACTTAAAACGTAAACGTGAGCGTGCTGTCAACCATTGGTCTTTTGATGTGTTGATCATGAATGTTTTCGCAATAGATATTGAAACATATGCACAAGTAATAAATAATATAAAGAAGTACAACCAGCCAACAAAAAGAAGAGACCACGAGTTTCAACTTTACTGAGTGTGGGTGCATTCGAACTGAATTAATGCTGAATACAATGTACGTATAGCTATACCAGCAAGCATTTTTCCCATATCTTGTTTTTCACATAAGATATTTTGCGCTTTTTACACTTTTAACTCTGTATCAAACCGCTTGGCTTTGCGGTTACAATTCAGTCTGCGGTAGAATATTTTCAGTGACACAGGAACCTATATAGCTTCACCTTCACCTGAAAGGCATTCTGTCTGGACTTTGGACCATGGTGTGACAATAGATATTGACCATGCACTTAAATGGGGTCATATATTGCGTGGAAACTATTTTAAGCATGTTCGGCGTTTCAAAACGCATGACTTAAGGTAGAGGAGGACACTTAGCTTCCCTCGAATCTTAAGTACATGTGTATGCGTGTGGCCAGTACAAGACACCCTAATGAAAGTGTAAAGCGGTTATTTCACCATTCATTATTGATCTGCCAATCGTTTGGTGGTATAGTATGAAACTAGAGTTCGGCGACCTCATACCTCCATGAAAATTTAGAGCTTTCGTAAATTTCATACAATTGACTAATACATTAACATAATTTATGCATGGTGTTGTTCATCATTGAATAACGTACACATGTCACAATGATAAAATTCCCACTATTAATCATAAAGCGGTTTTGCAATTTTTACATCAATTATGCAAATACGTTCCTCATTTGCATAACATTTGGTATCTGCTTACATTCCACCTGTCATAATTAACTTGTGATACATTTATTAAAGTCCAGTTATTAAAAACAATGAAATTATACAATTTCCTCATTAATTATGCAAATTAAGTCCTCATTTGCATAACATTCATATCATTATGAAAATCTTTGCCTAAGCTACCTGCATGCCTAACATGCAGGCAATCCGTCGTTCCTTTCTGCAGTTATCCTCTTTGGAGTGTCTTGACAAAAACGCCCCTGCAGTTCCACAATTAAATGTTAGAGGGCTGAAAGTGGCCCCAATTTGTCATGGCACTAAAAGCTATATACCACCTAAATGTCAAGACCATGGCATGTCTGGAACAAGAGATACATTAAAAAAACACTATAATAGAATATTCTCATTGATTATGCAAATGTAATCCTAATTTGTATAATTAGTATCTTATCTTGTACAACATTGTCTAAGCTACCTACATACCAAAAATCATGAAAACCCGTTGTTCCCTTCTTGAGTTATCCTCTTCAGAAGTTTTTGACAAAAATGCCCCTGCTATCCCAAAACCAGACGCTAGGGGGCCCAAACTTATGTCATTTCTTCCTGAGCACAAGAGCTACCTAGTACTCAAAAATCGTGACCATAGCATGTTCAGAACACCGAGATAGCAAAACCGGAAGTTGCGCTGCAGTACCAAGGGGAGCCGCTAGGGGACCCAAAATCTAATCATTTCCAGCTTTCATCACACCCTACCAACACACCAAGTATGAAACCAATTCACCCAGCCGTTCTTTAGTTATCTTGTTTACACACAGACAGACACACAGACAGACAAACGCAGGGTAAACTAGACGCTAGGGGGCCACAACTTATGTCATTTCTTCCTGAGCACAAGAGCTATCTAATACTCAAAAATCGTGACCATAGCATGTTCAGAACACCAAGATAGCAAAACCGGAAGTTGCGCTGCAGTACCAAGGGGAACCGCTAGGGGGCCCAAAATCTAATCATTTCCAGCTTTCATCACACCCTATCAACACACCAAGTATGAAACCAATCCACCCAGCCGTTCTTGAGTTATTTTGTTTACACACAGACAGACACACAGACAGACAAACGCAGGGTAAACTAGAGTTCGGCGACCTCATACCTCCATGAATATTTAGAGCTTTTGTAAATTTCATGCAATTGACTAACACATTAACATAAGTTATGCATGGTGTTGTTCATCATTGACTAACGTACCCATGTCACAATTATAAAATTCCCATCATTAATCATAAAGCGGCTTTGCAATTTTGACATAAATTATGCAAATAAGGTCCTAATTACCATATTTGGTATCTGATTATATTCCACCTATGATAATTAACATGTGTAACATTTATCAAAGTCCAGTTATTGCAAACAATGGAATTATACAATTTCCTCATTAATTATGCAAAGTGAGTCCTCATTTGCATAAAATGATTATCATTACGATCATCTTTGCCCAAGCTACCTGCATACCTAAAATGAAGGCAATCCGTCGTTCCTTTCTACAGTTATCCTCTTTGGAGTGTCTTGACAAAAACACCCCTGCAGTTCCACAATTAAACGTTAGGGGACTGAAACTTGCCCCACTTTGTCATGACGCTAAAAGCTATCTACCACCCAAATGTCACGACCATATCACGTCCGGTACAAGAGAAACATTGAAAAAACTGCTATGATAGAATATTCTCATTAATTATGCAAATGTACTCCTATTTTGCATAATTAGTATCTTATCTTGTACAACATTGTCTAAGGTACCTACATACCAAAAATCATGAAAATCCGTTGTTCCCTTCTTGAGTTATCCTCGTCAGAAGTTTTTGACAAAAATGCCCCTGCTATCCCAAAACTAGACGCTAGGGGGCCCAAACTTATGTCATTTATTCCTGGGCCCAAGAGCTATCTAATACTCAAAAATCATGACCATAGCGTGTTCAGAACATCGAGATAGTAAAACCGGAAGTTGCGCTGCAGTACCAGGGGGAGCTGCTAGGGGGCCCAAATCTGATCATTTTCAGCTTTCATCAAACACTACCAACACACCAAGTATGAAAACAATCCACCCAACCGTTCATGAGTTATTTTGTTTACACACAGACAGACAGACACACAGACACACAGACAAACGCAGGGTAAACTAGAGTTCGGCGACCTCATACCTCCATGAAAATTTAGAGCTTTCGTAAATTTCATGCAATTGACTAGCACATTAACATAATTTATGCATGGTATTGTTCATCATTGACTAACGTACACATGTCACCATTATAAAATTCCCATTATTAATCATAAAGCGTTTTTGCAATTTTTACATAAATTATGCAAATAAGTTCCTCATTACCATATTTGGTATCTGTTTATATTCCACCTATCATAGTTAGCATGTGTTACATTTATTGAAGTCCAGTTATTGAAAACAATGGAATTATACAATTTCCTCATTAATCATGCAAATTAAGTCCTCATTTGCATAAAATGTATATCATTATGAACATATTTGCCTAAGGTACCCGCATGCCTAGTATGATGCCAATCCATCAATCCTTTCTGCAGTTATCCTCTTTAGAATGTCTTGACAAAAACGCCCCTGCAGTTCCGCAATTAAATGTTAGGGGGCTAAAATCTGCCCCACTTTGTCATGACACTGCAAGCTATCTACCAGCCAAATGTCAAGACCATATCACATCCAGGACAAGAGATACATTGAAAAAACTGCCATGATATAATATCCTCATTAATTATGCAAATGTACTCCTATTTTGCATAATTAGTATTTAATCTTGTACAAAATTGTCTAAGGTACCTACATACCAAAAATGATGAAAATCCGTTGTTCCCTTCTTGAGTTATCCTCGTCAGAAGTTTTTGACAAAAATGCCCCTGCTATTCCCAAACTAGACGCTAGGGGGCCCTAACTTACGTAATTTTTTCCTGAGCACAAGAGCTATCTAATGCTTAAAAATCTTGACCATAGCATGTTCAGAACACCGAGATAGCAAAACCGGAAGTTGCGCTGCAGTACCAAGGCCACACACCAGGGGGCCCAAAATTGACCTTGACCTTCGTCTTCCCAACCCCTACCTACATACCAAATATCATCGTAGTCCATCAAGAGGTTCTCAAGTTATGATGACCACAAATATGCGGACACACAGACACACACACAAACACACACACACACAAACACACACACACACAGACACACTCAAAACTATACCTCCATTTTTTCATGGAGGTAAATATAACCTCCATGACATTTCATGGAGGTAAATATAACCTCCATGACATTTCATGGAGGTAAATATAACCTCCATGACATTTCATGGAGGTAAAAATCGAGCAGCACAGTCATCCAGTTTGCGATAACCTGTTGCGCGTACTGCCTAACAACCATTATAAATGTTCTCGTTCCCAGTATACGTACCGAGGTGACTGTTCGGGTCACCTGTCATTGAAGCTCTGTTTGTTTTGTGGACTGACCCATACATACGTGGGTAGTGGGCGGGTTACTCATTACTGACAAGCAGTCCATGCTTGAAGAACAGGCAGAAATGCGTCGGAGGCCGACCAGTCAGGCACAGGTTGGTGGGGTTTTACATTGCCTGGTATCTCCATGACGATATAGTGCCTCGACAGAAGTTAAAATCCACAGGTGGTCACCAAGAAAATGTGCAGCCGGTCGGCCGGTGTCATGCGATTCTCATGCGATTGGCACAAAACAAACAGCATGTCATGTGTACAATCTGTGTGAATGTCTCCCTGAATCATTGAGAACAGGTAGTACACCTGTGGCAAACCTGTTACGGGATCTACTTCTCTACATATCCACCCCATGATAGTGTGCACTTGGTAGCTTTCAGTGACAGTTTTGTGTAAAAGTGAAGCACATGGTTTGACAGGACACTAAACAAGCAACCGGGACCAGGATTACACAGTCGGACCCTGTGAACGGGGTCGACCGGTCTACACTGGGGATTCGTGTTAATATCTAGGCTTGAGCAACTATAATACCTCCAAACAAGACTGTGTAATACAGTAACGTTACGTTATAATCTGAAAGATTTTGGACGGACGCCTGGTCAAGGATCAGTCATCTTGGTGCATACTTTGTACTACATTGTGTTTCAGTAGTAGCTGGGTAATCAAGACGAAATATGTACACACACGTTCGAAGCAGCTCTGTAGCAAACCTCCAAGAAGATGTTAGGTACGGCCTGACCTAGCATCTGCTTGGAGATTACTCCTTGGCGACGACCGAGCATTAGTGGAATTCTACGTTCGACCACTGAACATGTTCCATCGAGCCATCTATGACAAGTTTGCAATGATAGAACACATTCATAGTCCCTATCTATGAAACAGGTGTCATTTCAGAATATCACTGGAAGAGAAAGGTTGTCTTGAAGTGAACCAGCCTGGTGAATTACTTAAGCTCGACTGGTCTAGTTAGCGGTAATCCTCGTGAGAATTATTTCCGTCCAATCTTTGTAGCAGAGTTGGCAGAGAATTGGAGAGTCCCACACGGCTCTAGGGCACATCGTGATATCTACGAACTCCTGCATACTTTGGTCTACACTGTAACGTTATCTGACAAGTGAGAGAGAAATGCGTCGGAAAGTGAACCGCCAGGTCAGTTTTCTCAATATCAGAGTCTCCTATTCATCCCTATTTACATCGTTATAGCTCCATGAGCCTTAACACCAAGCAGATCCTACGATGGCATAAGAGCGCATAAGATAGTACCAAGGAGGTTATATAACCAAGGAGGTTATATAACCTCCTTAATAGGAGGTTACATAACCTCCTTGATAGTACTAAACTGGCCAAGGAATGTAGTCAGCCAAGAGGTGCCCATTTGCCATGTAGCCCCGGTAGCGAAACATACTCCTAAGCCGGCTTCACTCCTCTGCGAGCTTTTGATACTCATATGCCACAGCAAGATCTGCTTGGAGATTACTTAGAGGGGCCCTCGGACTCACTGAGGGTATGCCGTTATATCTACAAACGCGGCGATCCTAGCTACTACTACTACTAGTACTAGTATATCGTGACCAGTAATTTCTGACAACGTACAGAATGCGTCGAAACGTGTTCAGCCCGACGCAGGTCAGTCGGTTTTCATGTTGTGATGCTGAAATTACTGAATCAAGGATGGCTAGTCTCTTTCCATTATCAAAGCAAAATTCCCTTATGATCAAATGAAGCAATGTAAATATCTAAACATTTCACTTGTAAAATCATTCAAAGGTTAACTGACTGCTATTTTACGCCATTGCCATATATATGGTGGTATTTTCTTAGCCTAGCTTATCATAACAATTAGTCATCAATGTTAAAGTATCCTCAATCATATGTAAGTTGGTCGTGGGATGGCCAGCTCATGATCTAAGTGTAAACTATATCATCAAAGAGAGCCTAGTGACACAAGCTAGGAGGAGGTACCATGTAAGTGTTGGTATGTATCACCATAAAGGAGGTTTTAGTATGACTGACAAACCAGTTGGCCTCGCACCGTCTCAAAAGTTGTCTAGATCTGATGACTGGCCGACCGACCGGTCGATGACCGAACGGTCGACGACTCTTGACCCTACAGTCAGCAGTGACAAAGATCAACACCATGTGTGTATGACAGAATAAATGTAAATAAATGTATTAAGGATTTCATATGTTGTTGTACTGACTAAAGACTAGTTTTGTAAGGGCTCCATCGGAAATCAATTATTTTTACAGAAGGAACCATCGATAGATTTCTAGATAAATGTATTAGACTGACTGATGGCATTCCCTGTAGCTAAAACTTAGTCTCTACCAGACTCCGGATCGCTGGAAAAATCGTAGAAATGGAACAAATAGAGGAGTAAGCCGGCCAGAGGAATATAGCTGGGTAGGGAACAGCACGCAGATCGCGTACTGTTTTTTCTACGATTTTTCCAGCGATCCGGAGTCTGGTAGAGACTAGCTAAAACTGGTAGCGTCGCATACAATAGTGGCTTCCCGTTGGAAAGAGAATGAATGATCAAACATTTTTTTATTCGCCGTGTTGTCCCATTGACAACTTCCCTGCTGAGATTTTCATATTGCTTCCTTATCCGTTTTTCTCCGTGACCTGTCAATTGATTTTTTTTTTACCTGCCCAACTCGGTACCTCAGCGTGCCAGGCCAGCAACGATCCCTGCACACCGTCGTTATGTACGGGAGGTATGGATGGTGTAACGTTCACCTTTCGTGCTAGTAATTTGCAACGGCATATTTAGAGCGAAACGAGACAACCGTTAAAAACGGCGTTTTTAAAAGTTAAAAGTTAGCTAAAATCATTTGGATAATACAATAGTCTACCTATGTTTCTAGTTCTATGGCCCTTTTTGCCACAGAGTTATACAGGCACTACAGCAGGGGGCTAGAAAACACTTATTTACTGAAAAATGTTTACTGAACACAATTAGAAAGTAAATTTGATGTGGGTTTGCTTCGGTTGCTAGAAATAATAGGTCAGCAATAACAAACTTGCAGATTTGTTTTCGTAACAGCGTGGAGCACAGTGCCTATAACGTGAAGAGGGCAATGTCAACCTGATAAATCATTTAAGTACAATCAAGTAGGTTAGAAATAGACCTTCGTCCTGCTCC
This sequence comes from Branchiostoma floridae, assembly GCF_000003815.2. Taxonomy (NCBI): domain Eukaryota; kingdom Metazoa; phylum Chordata; class Leptocardii; order Amphioxiformes; family Branchiostomatidae; genus Branchiostoma; species Branchiostoma floridae. Next base: position 16,093,702 of record NC_049991.1, on the reverse strand, counting down.
GCCACCCCTTCTGTTTCGTGATGGGATCTTCCAGAACCAACCTTTCCACTTTTCATTAGACAATTAAAAGAGATAAGAACTTATTTTGCGCATCGCGAGCCAGTGGATGCAAGCTTGTGTGCACCCTTTCTGTATGTAACACTTAACTTGGTTTGTTATAGAAATATTCTATATTATTTATGTTGTGCACCGCACATCCGGGTGACAGCTGTAACGATTTTGTAGGGCAAGGACCAGGCCGACGACTCCACCAGAGAAGACACCACAGCCAATGGCGAAAGTCTAGTTAATGGCGAAATCTCCGAGAAGAAGCCGACCCAGCGAGCCAGTGGTAGTTTCCAGACATCTAACGCCACAATGGAAGAGGTATGTAAGACTACAGGGCTGAATATTATTATTATATATTTACCTTTCGTTTCATAACCACCACGTGCAATACCGGTGCGTAGCTTTCATATTCCTAGGTACTACTAGTAATCACTATTATGTAACGTTAGTGCTGCCAGGTGGCACCCCAGCAAGCTTCTGCTTGAGGGACAACTACCAAACACAATGGACATGTTTCCTCTCGTTTGAATCTATTGTATGGCCTAGCATATGTTTTAATCAGCCAGTGTGTTCTAGTGAGTTACTGAAGGAAGGTGACGAGGCATTTTATAGTGTAACGTTATTTGTCTTTCTTGGAATGAATGGTTCATTGATAATACTAGTAACATATTGGTTGGCATTTATCACCAACTCTGTAGGCGTAAATACATATAACGTTATAAGGCAAATAGGCAAAATTTTGGTCGAATCAAAATCATTAACCATCTTGTTTTGACGAACTTGGCAGGGTTTGAACTTTGAAGTGTGCCCTTTTGTCCTCAAAACAGACACACACCTGTTTCAGTGCCACCCCTACAAATATTGGTATAACCCAACGACCCCTCGACATGACACGCAATCAAAGATGGCCGTCAAGCAGTCGCGGAGAATTTTTCGCGAAGACATTTGTGGTTTTCTGACGATTCTGCCCCAGTTACTCTTACTTTAGTGACGGAGCAGGGATGAAAATGTTGCAAGGTATAAGAAGATGTTGCCTCCATTATTTTTACAGGACAAAATGATCAGTATCAAGACGGTGACATCTCCGATAAGGCCGGTGGAGGCCAACGGCATCCGCCTGCGATTCCGCATGAAAGTCATCGTTGCTGTGGTCGCCTTCGTCGCCCTGATCATGCTGTTCTACCCCAGCTGCAAGACTACCACCTATCCTGCGGACCGTTTCGGCCAGCAGACGGCTTACAACAGCACGTACCCCATGACCGCGCCGTGGTTTTCCGACAGGGGGACTCACTACCGGATCGCTCTCATCACCGATCTCGACCACGCCTCCAAGAACGACGAGAAGACGTGGAAGAGTTTCTTCAAGAAGGGAGTTCTCGTCATCAAAGGAGACCGCGTGGAGGTGATCTGGGATGAGTCCAAGCCGACTGTGATGACCTCAAGCCTTGCTCAGGGCGGGAGGTCCATGGAGCTGTCTGAACTGACTGTGTTTAACGGGAGACTGTACAGCGTGGACGACAGGACAGGTGTTGTCTATGAGATAGTACAGACGGGTGACAAGACTGTGGCTGTGCCATGGGTCATCCTGGGGGACGGGAATGGGCGGTCCACAAATAAGGGTGAGTCATCACAAAGTAGCTCATTTCATAATGTATAAACCACAAGAATCAAACAATACTTACATCACAACCATATGTGCAGCATCTCCTGAACACAAGATATTGAAAAAGCAAGTTCCTCAGTAATATTATTGCACCTGACGTTCATTATTCCAAGACCTTCCCACATGTCCAATATCATAAAGATATATCCTCAACTTCTCAAGTTACGCTGTCCACAGGCAGACAGACACACTCACATATGGTACAGGAAACATTTTGGGGGGGCAAAAGTAATTTTTCATTTCTTGCACTGGTCTTGATAATATTGTCACTTTCCCTTGGTGTGAAATCTCATGATCATGTTGAGATTTTTACAGAAAGTTTCTTACAAATCTCGAAGCCATTAACTTTTGAACCACGGTATTCCTTCAGGTTTTAAAGGCGAGTGGATTGCAGTGAAGGATAATACAATGTATGTGGGAGGGCTAGGAAAGGAGTGGACCACTACTACAGGTAAGTGTATCTCTATTTCAGTCATTCCAATAGTGGGAACCATAAAAGATTCCATTTTGCAACTGGACAGGTGGACAAGGAGGATTCGGCACAAGGTCGATTCCAGGAGGGCTGCCCAGAAACGCAACACAAACCACAAGGGTACCCTAACTATTATATAAACCATAAATCCATCCGAGGCCTGGTGCCAGGTAGCCTGTGTTTACACAATCTCTGGCTGGGGTTAATGACCCCCTCTTGGGTGGCAGCTGTAGGGCCAGCCACTAGGCTGGCTACTAGTAGGTGCCAGGCTGTCCTGACTGGCTAGGAACAAAACTGTCAAGCTACCTGAACATACTGATATAGCTTTAACTTCCATAAAAGATAGATGGATAAATCCAGACACTTATTACATGTAGATGCAATACAATCCTATTTATTGTGATTTTTTTCCAGGTGTTGTACAGAACACAAATCCTCAGTGGGTGAAAACCATAGGTTTCCATGGAGATGTTGCCCACCATGACTGGGTGGAGAACTACAACGCCATGAGAGAAGCTGCAGGGTGTAGCTACCCAGGTTTGTATTCCTTTCCATGTGAACCTTCAAAATGATGTGTTTTCCTTTGCTGATTCTGTGACTGAACAATATTATATTGTGTACTTACCCATGAGAAAGTCCGAAAAGGAACTTAGCAGACTTTTGAGAAGATGTGAATCATATATTGCAACAAATTGTGTAGAATGCTAAAATTAGCAGTACTAAGGATGTTTTCATTGTCCTGAAATTCAGACCTGTTTCTGTTGTGTCTACTTTGGTCTGCAAAGCTGTGGGTTTTGGAATGAACACAAGATACAAACATCTGGACCTCAGACTGTAGCCTTGTAATTTCAGATATGCAGCCTTACCAAGGTTATAAGACTGAGAAAATAATGTGAATGAATATTTTTGCTCTTGTAACAAATGCTTCAATCCAATCTTCTTGCTCCCGTGATCTGTTCAGGATACATGATCCATGAGTCAGGAGTGTGGAGCGACATCCACCAGCGCTGGTTCTTCCTCCCCCGCCGAGCCAGCCAGCTCAGCTACAACGAGGCTGACGACGAGCACAGGGCCACTAACCTCATCATCTCCTGTAGCGCAGACTTTCAGGACATCAGGGTCCAAACTATAGGGAAGCTGAACCCCATCAGGGGATTCTCCTCCTTTAAATTCATTCCAGGAACACAGGACCAAGTTGTGGTTGCCCTGAAGACAGAGGAGGACAGGGGTGCAATAGCAACCTTCATCTCAGTGTTCAGGCTGGATGGGAAATTTCTCCTCACAGATCAGAGAATAGAAGGGGACTTTAAGTATGAAGGTGTTGACTTTATTTGAAACTTTGTGTCTCCATTTCAGATCGAGTAGCCTGTGGCTTTAAATTGCTTTGTCTAATGATGTTGGCAGAATGCTTCATTTGAAATTAAAGTGAAAGTAATTTGTGAAAAAGTACCCTGAAATTGCTGTACGTAACACCACTCAGAGAGCAGTTTGTAACAAGTCACATTGACGTGGTATGAGATTGAATTGCTGGAAATGCATTTAAGATTTGTGGTGAAGCATTTTGATGCTACTTTCCCAATCCTGCTATGGTAATTGTTACATGTTACAAAACTACTGAGGTTTTATTTTTTTCAAGGCTCCTCTTTAGTCTTATACTACAGCAGTTCTTAAAAGTAATCCCCCCAAAACCCTGTATTTTTTGGTTTTGTAGGAAACAATTTTGGAAAATTCATTGACATGTATTGGGGGTTGGGCGTGAATATCATTATCTTGGTACAAGCAACAGTTTCATGTGTTGATCTGTGCTGTAATGCAGCTGCTTTTACATTTAGTGCAGTTTGGTGGCAATACTATTTTCTAAGAAGTCTTATGCTGCTTTCAGTTATAAGTGGAACATACCTCTCTAGAAGTAGAACTGTTATAATGGTTGTGCATATTGTAAGACAGAAGTGTTCTTAGATGTACAGTGCATCATACTATGCAATATGAATAAGAAATTACTAATAAAGTGGTGTCTCTAAAAATATAAAAACCTTTTGATGTTAGATTGCATAAATTCCATTTAACATGAAGAAAACAACAAAATCAAGTGTATAAAAGACCTTGGTACCACTTCAAATGAACTACAAACGTACATTTGGTTTCTAGGCAGAGTATTTTTAAACAGAATTTTTAACATGTTGTATAACTTTAATGTAGGAAGTACAAGTGTACTTTAAGTATCAAGTTAGTAGCAAACAAGTTCATGGATGATTAGTGACAGCATAAACAGCCCGTGTCTTTCGGTTTGGAAAATACTTGTTTCCTGCATTGTTTGACGTCATGCAGAGATTTAAGTGGCAGGTACACGGTCCCTGAAGGATAAAGGTTATGGTCATGCTGACTCATGCAGTGGACAATGTAAACAAACCATGGATTTAACATGACAAAATTGATCATATGAAAAGCTATGTTAGATGCAGTTAGTCCTCACATTGAAGGCTACTGAATTTGCTATACTTGACATGGTATATGTATATGGGAGTACAAAAGGTACACCACTTCAGCATGAAAGCTGACAAGTTTGTAGGTAATATGATGAAAGGTTTGATATCTAGAATTTAGAGATCTACAACATTGGTTGAACATGTATGGATTCCTCAATTATTTTATTGGTAAGTCCCATGAATTTGGTATCTTTACACAGATTTGGATGTGTACATCAGATACATGTACTGTTTTGTTCAACAGTTGTTTTTTGGTGGGTGCAGGAATAAAAATGGTAATGTTTAACAGGGATACAAAAAAATCTTATGACGACATCATGTGTTTTGAATGGATCAAAGTGTTTTCTACAGGGTGCAGGACTAAAGAATTTGTGAAATAAAATTGACATTGTAGAAAATTGAACAGGAAACAGATGTTATTTATATTTTAGGAGAGATGAAGGATATCACCAAAATTATAAACCTGGGATTCAGGCCGATTGTTAATTTTGGTCTGATGTCTGAGTTAACCACTAAATCTTTCAATGATGTGTGTGGAGACTGAATAAGTCAGATTAATGCAAAGAAAGCTCAGTTCACTAGAATAAAGGTACAGGTATAGCCTATAGCCTAATAATACCCAAATCACTGCTTACCAATAAAAGTATTCCTGACAGCAAAATCATCACAAGATCACAGTTTCAAACTTTATAATACTTTCATCTTTGATGATCTATCTCTCTCCAAACATAACATCATGGGTCAACGTTATACATGTGGAATATGAACAACCAGCACACACAAACATGTTTTTATATGGGTATGCAAGACAGTTTTAAGATCATCTCATACTGTAAAGAGCCACAAGTTAAAGGAAAATCCAGTCCAGCAGAAACATGTATGGTTGTTATCACAGGAAATTACACATTTGGTTGTTAAATTTTCTACTGTTAGAGATGTCCATGAATCTTTGTTGACAAGCTAGTCTTGGCCTTCATAAAAGCGTGATAAGAAATCTGAGGGGCGCTTCTTTTCTGTCTCGTGGAAGTAGCGCATGAGGTGTGTTCGCTGCTTCCAGATGTGGATGGTCTCCTCTAGGTCCTGTCGACCCTAGAGTTAAAAACAAAACAACAAATCAATAAAAGAAAAGACAACTTAAAGAGCTCTTCTCCAGTCATGGAGAATCGTAATCGTAAAGATTTTTCCTTCCATGGGTTTATCAGTCCACTTGATTCCCACTTAGGCCGATTAAAAAGCTCAAAAGCAAACAAGCTGGCAAAGGTTTCATTTTCAAATACCTGTACTATGTTTGTTATGATCATATCCATTTTTCTTTTTCTTATGCATCTCACATCAAACCTTCATGCATCCAAGTTAGTTATTAATACTTGAGGTCCATGATATGTATATGGCCTCCTTCCGTCAATATTAACCATGGTAAAATCCTAATCCATGTGAAATACTGTGTTTTACTAAAGTCTTTAGCATACCTTTACAACCAGAAGGTCAATGACCCTGGGATCCTTGACACTGGCATTCTGTACGAAAAGCTCCCGTACTTTTTCCCTTCCTGCCTTTACAGAGATGTCCAACTGGTAGGCATGGACTGCAGAATAAGAAAAATGCATGTAACAGTTAGATTTGTCAGAATGTATTATTACAATTATATAAACAGTTCCAACATTATTAAACATATGGTCTGGCTGTTGTCCTATGGAATGAGGTATCTAATAGAACTCTCGAGCTTTTTGGCCAAATCTTCAGCATGACTCATCAGCAGCATGACTAACTTTTGAGCTTAAGAATATCTAACTCGGAAACCGTATAAAAAAAAGATAGACTTCCCCAATAATGTGTAAATACAGGATACAATTATTGTTTCCATGTAAGCATACTAATGATGAAGTCAATTGAAAATACGATATGTCACTGCAGTACATGTAGAGGACGTTGTTAAACAACATCAAAATGTAAATGTCTTGCTAAAGTAAAGTAGCATTAGTAAGACTGCCAGTGCTACACCAGTGTGTACCATACATGTTTTTGCAAGGATATCAACATGAGTTTCCTACGCCTTAGTACTAGTAACATGGCAAATCAAAGAACGATGGTGACTGGCTGTTAGTCTCTACCAGACTCCGGATCGCTGGAAAAATCGTAGAAATGGAGCAAATCAGAGGAGTAAGCCGGCCAGAGGAATATAACCGGCCAGGGAACAGCACGCGATCCCAGGAGTCTGTCGACTTTCGGTTTGATGAAAGGCCATAAAACTAATCCGCTCATTTTCTGCACAAAGACAGTAGCTTCGGAGTTCAGATTATTTAAGCCATAAATCAATTAACGCGCCGTGGGGCGCGTCTCTCAGCGTCCGACAAACGAGGACTATTTCTATAAGCCTTTTTCGGTACAAACGTCAAACTGTTCCCAATCCTTGATTTTATAACGATAACTTACATTTAGCGGTTTTAACGACCACTAAATTTTCATCGTGGCTACTTTTTGATTACGCGAATCCACCCCCCTCCCTCTTGATGCGGCACTGTTTACTGGTGTCAAGTCATGTTTATACTAGTACGTTCACAATCATGCTCCATTTCGTAACCGAAACATAACACTAGTAATTCACACAGGAATAAAAAGTGTGTCGTTCTTCAAGAAATAAACATTTATTTATACGGAAAATTTGTCGTAATTTTTTTACAAACGCAAGGGTATCAAAGCATGGGTATGAAAGCATGGCGTGTTACTTAGTATCATACGCAAACAAATTCGTTACGAGCTGAACTTCGCTGCGTATTTACACAATTGTATTTATCAATACTATTTCACACTACACTTTCAAAGTTTCTCCATACAATTTACAGAATGCTTACGATATTCACGTTTTGCTAAGAGGTTACATAAATCTCCAGAAAATGCCAGCGACATCTTAGCGTGCAGACAACAGCAGCAGAAATGGCGTCACACCAAGGCTTTCTTTAACCTCCTTGGTCACACAAATTGTTTAAAAAAAGAGCAACTAATGCGTTTTAAACCTACAAATTTCTAGCTAGAATTATTCTAATTCATAGCGTCAAAGTGTAATATGTAAGTGAGCTTTTTACTTATGTAAAAAAAATATATGATTAATAATTCGGAATCAAACCGCCAGATTTCTCCCGCCAGCCGAGCGCACAAACAAAACAAAGAAAATGGCGCCGCTGTGTGGTTCTTACAAAGTCCGGTAACACCGCATCGAGGTCACCAAGTTTCTGGGGCCTGCCGATGTTTTTGTGTGGGAAGTTTGCGATCTCTTTCGTTTCGAAGCGGGTGACTTCTTTCTGGGACGCCTTCTTGATCGATCACGTGGCCGATTCGCTGACGTCCTCCAGAGTTCTTCGCTGCTAAACCTCAATGCCGAGTTTGGTCCTGACTTCTGAACCATAGGCTGTGGTGGTTATCGCTATGTTTTCTCTTGTCGCTCGCCACTCGCATGTTTTTCTAGATCTCCATTTCGTGACAGCAGTATCGAGTGGGCTGTTGTTGTTGTGTTGGCAGCCTCGGCCTTTAGCTGGCCGCAGACCGGCCAGAGTCGGCGGCCATCAAGCGTACGGTACTCGTCGTGTCAATAAAGTTTTGACTAATTATTCAGAACAACATGAACCGCGCTCCGGCGTGTCTGTTATTTCTATTCATGTCTTTTTTTTTAATTTAAGCCTGTAAACTGCCGAGTATTAATTTTAGAGGAAGGTCACATGTGACAGGCTCGCCCCGCTTGGACCGTCACGGGCGAGTAGGAAAGCAATAAAAGGGTTATTTAGCCACTTCGCACCTATTGGATAGCGATTAGTGGACATCAAACAAGACACCGGGATTCCACAGACTCCGACGATCGCGTGCTGTTCCCTGGCCGGTTATATTCCTCTGGCCGGCTTACTCCTCTGATTTGCTCCATTTCTACGATTTTTCCAGCGATCCGGAGTCTGGTAGAGACTAACTGGCTGTGCTGTTGGTCTTTGCAGAAATGTTGCAACTCGTATAAAGGAGCTAGGAGTTTATGCAGACAGATGTGCAAAAGTTAGGTGTGACAGATCGTTCAGTGTAATATAACCAGCTGCTGCCGCGCCGCGTGCCTGCGAAGCTGGTGTGTTACGCCGAATGGCGGTTATACCGGCTATATAGATACAGATACAGATACAGATATAGCCTCCTTTAATACTTGACTCAAGGTGAAAGGGTGGAAGATGACCTCAAAACCGGCACAAGTTAAGGAGGTATTTTTCCACTTTCCTAGAGTAGCACACTTACCCGCATGCGGTATTTCTCTGTACCATGCTCTGTACAGGTTTCTGACTCTTCGTCTGGCCTCTGGTAGGCTCTGTGAGAGCACAGGCTTCACTTGTTTCGCCGCAACTCCAACGACCGCCCCTCCAGCCGAGGAAGCCATCTTGGATTAGGGACGATACATTATACATATAATGATATTTTCTAGATCTGCTGTCTTAAAGATGGATTCTTCAAAATATATCTAAAGATTGACAAAGGGCAAGTTTTTTTATGGGAATATAACAACACAGATACTTTTCTCGTTGTGGAAGCTAGCTGCAAACCTTTCTTGTATCACAACATGTTGTCACAGAATAATGTATTGTCCCCTATATTATCAACCTTTGACCCCAAAGCTCAGAATTGAAGATGGCAACAGCATGAAAATTACCATACTTGCTTAACTGTAATGATTTTGATCATGTTTTGTAATAATATGGACTGCAAATAAATATCTAATAATAATTCGTACCATAAAAGGTGCAATTTTGATAGTATCTATCAACAAATGTACCAAGTAAAATCTGTAGCTACGTTCTGATGCTATGAAGGTGGATCAAAAATGCCCAAGGAAGTGACAGAAGGACCATTGAAAGTTGAATCAAGCGGGTTTTCGTCGTGAAGTTCAATATCTGGGGGGTCTGTAAGGAGGGGTGTTTGTAATCTGAAGAAGATACAACCGGTTTTATCACTTTCAAGCCGAAGCTTTGCTCGAGAACATGGTGAGTCTGCAAGAACGGCGTGTCTGCTAGAACGGTGAAAATACAAGTGGGGAGGGCGTGGAAGGATACTCCACATGTTTTGGCGTTGAACAAATAGATCTTTCCTCATAAAGCGAAGTTAGCGATATATTCGATATTCTGTACTTGTGGATAAGAACTGAAAGACGACAAGAGCTACTTCTGAATGATTGTCTTAAATTGCGTTTTACATGTATTTCTAAGAGTCAGATGATAACGTAGCTTCTTATTTGCCCAAAGAATATGCAGCAGTAACTTGTGTCGTGATGAAGTTGAATATATCAAGAGTATAGTAGAGTTTTCTAAAGCCCCTTATTGAAATAGTTATTAAAGAAAAATCTATGTATCTGATATCTTACAGGCATCAGACGAAGCATCTCTTCGAGCCCTGGAGACCTTAATGAATGAATTCTTCAATGGTTGCACCTCTAATGAAAGAAAAAGGGAAATTGGTAAGTTCTTAGACCTTTCTGTGAGTATCAGATGATGTCTTTCTCTCTGCAATATTGACAATCAAAATAGGTTACAAATACATTTTTAAGAAACAGAAGTCATCTAGCAGAATAAGAATGTACTCTGTCTTAACAGTTTTGCCCTCATAATTTTCCGGTAAAAAATTCTTGCTGTAGCTAAGTGCTGGTGTGAAAAGAGTTGCATGTGTGTTACTCCTTAATGGCATATGGCACATATATGTCTTCATGATGTGTTAGATAAAACTTGCTACTTTACAGTGTCACCATGTAAAGTTATATCCAACCAGGCAAGTGATATAGAATTATAGCTTACAACTTATACCCCCATGCAGACTCTCTTTTCAGACTGGACAGGACTTTCGGCTGTCAGTACTGGACAGGGTTTTCCGAAAACCTTTCAGAAATCCTAAACGTTAAACCTTCATGTACAGGATAGCAGTTCTACCATGTGCTGAATGTTTTTTTCCTAATTCTGCCCTTACAGAGCAGCAGCTGGGTGCCTTTATGCAGCAGTCCGGAGCATGGCGGCACTGCTTCTACTTCATGTCTCAGACACAGAACGAGTACGTCATGATGTACTGTCTCACTGTGCTGGAGGTATGTTGGACTCTCTAGATATGTAACTCTTACAGCATACAATAGCCATGGTAGAGCCGTGTAGCTAGAGACAGGCAAAAGTTCATGCCCGTAGCCAGGGGGGGTTTGGGGGGGTGCGGACGCACCCCCCACGCGGGCTCGAAGGTCCGCTTTTTTCTCGAAGGTCCGTTTTTTCAATGCACAATAATTTTAAAGGGCGGACTAATTTGTATTTCCAACGGGTCTAGAATCCTAGAAAAATTGCTCCGAGACATTGCCATAGAGTAAAGATGAACCCTGCGGTTTACAGTTAGTTCTTCCTGAGTCCGGGGCGTGCTACTGTTTTGTAAAAGACCCGGCCCGTGCGAGGCGGGGCGCGGCACGCGTTAGAAAGACAACTTTCACGCCATCACCCTCGTTGAACTCCAGCTCCAGCCCGCACGGTCCAGCTCTTGCCCGCACGGTCCAGCTCTTGCCCGCACGGTCCAGCTCCGGCCCGCACTGATTCCAGCTCGGAGCTGGAACGTGCGGGCCGGAGCTGGAATCAAAGCGGGCCGGAGCTGGACCGTGCTGGCAAGAGTTGAACCGTGCGGGCCGGAGCTGGAGTTTAACGGGGGTGGCAATGAAAGTGGCTGACCGCAGTCAAAAAAGTCAAGCCTGGCTGTTGCTATGGTAAAAGGCGCCCGGAAGTCTTCTTTGGCGGACTGTGGATGACAGCGCTGACATAAGTTAAGATTATCTATAGAACTGTAGTTAATAAATGTAGATGACATACTTTTTATCTTGTACAATTGTTGTGCAACAAAGGTATACACAGTGATAGAGCCTGCTGATTGGCAGGATGTAGTTTCACCCATTTCTAAGAGGAAAAACATTTCAAGTACAAGAACGTTGTAAAGCATCCAGTTTTCGAAGTTACGTGTCGGTTGTCGTATACAAATTGAATGGGGTATCAGAGCCAGTTAAAAGTTCGGAAAAGTGATGACGTGCCATTTCATAACTGATGTACCCAATCTTTCGTTTTCGTCGAATAAAATAATGTCTGAAGCAGTTGTGTGAAAATCTCTCAAAAACGCAGGAAATGCTATTTCAGAGAGTTCAATTTTTAAAATTTTCCCCCCGGACCCCCCTAGGAAACTCGCGCCTTCGGCGCTGGCCTCGCGCCTTTGGCGCTCGTTGGTCCGCCAAAGAGTAAAACGAACCCCCCCAGGCAAAATCCTGGCTATGGGCATGAAGTTTGTTTAGATTCTGAACTGGCTAGACAGCTGACAGAGCAGTGATTCTTGTGAGATATAGTGCTAGCCAATACCCCAGTACACATGGTGTCCTAAAGACTACATGTACATGTGCTGTATAATTAGGTACAACAGTATCATGTACATGTATATAAGTCTTGGTGACAACCATGATCTGAACATGCCACTAGTTTTCCTGGGTATTTCCTGAAGAAGCCATCACGGTATAAGAGCTTGAGCAACAGCCTTACATATAAGCTCTGGTCTGGTTAAGTACTTGGCAGCTCCTCTGTTGTTTCCTACCTGCCAAGGGCACCTTGCTCTAACTAGAGTTTAGGCTATAAAAGCAAGTCAGGTACCACTCTCTCGTCATTCCGGTGAAGACTGTGGAAATTGGTAAATCGTTGTGTCTCTGCCGTCATCCTTTTGACGCCTTTTTGACTATGACCTGCCTTCCAAGTTTCCCTTGACAGAAGCACTCAATCCTGACCTTACATAAAACATTGTCCTCTTCCTGAATATGCACACATCTATAATCTGACAATATTGCTCCTTACTTCTACAGAACATAGTGAACAAGCTGTGGATGGGCATCCTGGGACATGACAAGATGGAGATTAGAACATCGCTCATCAACTTCCTCATGGAGAGACACAAGGTCGTGGCTCCTTACGTACGCAACAAGATCTGTAAAGTCATCGTGGACATTGGACGCATCGACTGGCCGCATTTCTATCCAGACTTCTTCACAAATATATTACAGGTAGGGACTATAGTAGGATGATAAGGATAGAATGACCTTTGTGAAAAAGATCACAAAATAGCAGGATATTGTTTTAGAATTAGGTTATTCCGTCTAGTTTCTCAACTCGCTTAATAAATGGTTTTTGGAAGCTCTCTTTAGCTTATTAAGTCGTTCATTGTTTTTGTCATTATTTGTCTCTATGTCCATCATTCTTATGGACATTGCCACTGGTATCAAACTATCCACTTTAGGTTTGTGACCACACTCTTTAATTGGTAGCACCTATAGCTGCAGTACAATGTGAACCAGTCAGAATTGCCCGGAGGAAGGTGACAGATAGTCGCTGAAACATTGTAAGTAATGAAGCAAGTGTTGTGTAAAAAGAGTCTCTTTATTCAGTGACGTACCAACCTGATGAGACTATTCACAGATATCCACATGTTCCAGTTCCACTGTCAAATGATTACGAATACCTTTAACACTTTACATGTTTACCGTGTAGATGATACAGCAGCCAGAGACGGCCTCCCTAGGCCTGATGATGCTCCAGACCACATCAGAAGAGATGGCATGTCCACGGGAGGACCTGAGTGTTGCTAGGAAACAGGAGCTCCACAGACTGCTGCTGGAACAAGTGCCAACTGTTCTCAGTTTACTATCAGGTAAGGAGGGTCTCAAAAGAGTTATTTGCTTCTTTGTGATTAACAGTGTGTTGGCAGCCTGAAATCCAGCCGTGAAATATATACCTGCTCCAACCCATCTGTCTGCTGTCAGAGTGGAGTTAGACCGGAGCAAGGAAATATAACTTATATAAGGAGGCAATCAGAACAGGTATTGCCGCTATGGCTGCATTCCAAGTTAATAATATGTCAGGGTTGTTATGTGGCATTAATGCTAGACGGTCTAGCATTAATGCCACATAACAACCCTGACTCTAGTGTTCTAGACTCATAATTGATAGGTCACTGTGCTCCACTTTAGGTGGATAGTTAGTTTAGTCACATGAAATGCCAATTCTGGACTGATAAGCCAATCTTTTGGAGAGTGACTATTTGACTATGCTGATCATGAGGTTTCTCCTTGCTAATGCCTGGTTGGTATCATTTTCCTCAGGCTTGTTGGAACAGGTTCTTGAGAAGAGTAGCCACATGGTAACCACGGCAACACCGCCCCCCTCCCCCAACCATGACGACTCCAGTAACAGCTCCTGGAACTCTTCACCTATGAATTCTGGTAAAGTAGTATTCTTTCTTTGGGTTTTGAGATACACTTGCATACTGTAGCTTACTATGAATACTCTTTGTGGTTGGAAAAAAATACAACAAGTTACGACAACATTGTTACACAATTGACTACCCTTGCAGAAAATTGCTTATGGTGTTAAGTTAACATCGCATCTCAAGCTCACTGTGCTCTACCAGCACTTGATAAAGAGGTTTAAAAACCTTGATATGCATATTGTATTCCATTGCCATGCCATTTCTCAAGTCGAAAGATTTGTTGCTGTTAAAGGATGGTTTCAACAAACACGTCACCATAACACAGATCTTGTTTATTTTATGACCCCTCAGGTAGCATCATCAGTGGAATGTTCCAGGTGAGTGACAAGGAGAACATTCGACCGCTGCCATCCCTGGACCACGACAGTGAGCACATGAGTGCACAGGCCCTGCAGTGTCTCAACCACCTCTTCAGCTGGATCCCCCTCTCCTCAGTCATCACCCCATCCTTACTCATCACCATATTCAAGTTTGCCAGTTTCGGCTGTGACCCAAACTCTCAGGGCTCCCCTAGCGGCTTGTCGAACTTTGGCGGAGGCCGTAACGGCGCGGGAAAGACCACGAACCTCGGCATACTGGCCATGTGTTGTATAAATGAAGTCATGTCGAAGAGCTGCGTGCCTGCGGATTTTGAGGAGTATTTGTACCGGATGTTCCAGCAGACGTTCCAGCTGCTACAGAGGCTGACGAAGGAGCCGCCATCAGGAGCTTATGGGAATAAGTTAGCAGAGCTAGACGAGATGTAAGTTTGTGTCAAAGCACACAGGTTATGTTTCAGCAACAAGACTGTATCATAAGCTACATGTCATTTGTGTACTCTTAGTACAAATATTTTGCTTGGAAGTCTCCTGTTCTAAATTGCAGTAGGCTTACCGTCTTGACAGAAGGTCCACGAAGTGGTGTAACAGTGTATTTTCTTGCGACACACAAGAGTATTTTTATATGTATGTGGTCACAATATCAGCCAGTTAGCTGCCTGGTGTCCAGCTTGTATTGTACCTTGTTGCAATTCGAATAAAGTCAAAGACACACAAGAGTAGATGTAGATGTGCAGCAAGTTTTTGCTAGTTGAAGGGATCACCTCCTGATTTAGTTACACAAATGGCCGTATAAAATGTGTTAGAGCTTTGCATACTTACATTTTTTAGTTAGTGCAGAATTTGGTTAAAATGCACATGCCATATATATTGTCTGTTAAGCAACTAAATCGAAGATGTTTCTTTCTCCTGCAGGTACATAGACAAGTTCACAGAATTCCTGAGGCTGTTTGTAAGCGTCCATCTAAGAAGGTTTGAGTCCAACTCCCAGTTTCCAGTGGTGGACTTTCTAGCCTTACTGTTCAAGTACACTTTCAAGCAGGTGAGGCCGTCTCAAATTTTCCACCAACCACAACCTTCAGATAATTCTGTGGGAAATACTCTATAAAATAATGGCCACTAATTCCCTCTATTTCCAATATAAGATTTTGCTGATTAATGTTAAGGAGTGTCATTATCAATTTCAAAATATGGGATGTATGACACAAGTGAGGTTTGTATAGCTCCTGCACTAACTCACCCTCCTTTAATTTTGACCATCAAGTAACTTGACGGTATTCTTATTAAAGAATAGCTCTAATGCAATACACAGCATGGATATTGTATATGTATGTTTGTGAGTGTGTGTACTGCAGATGAAGCTCAAAAAATGTTTCTTAAACCTAAAACCGACTAATTGAACCAACTTATAACTCACATTCTTAAATGAAGTAGAAATATTGCAAGATGACAAGCAGATGTGTTATTCCCCCAGCCTCAGCAGGAGGGTTACTACGCATGTCTGGACGTGTGGATGGTGTTTCTGGACTTCCTCCACAACCTCACCAAGGGCAGGAATGCTGATGGGAACAACACTGTGGCCAAGTGGGTTCAATTCTTCTCACTGTTAATCTGTTTATATCACATGCGCACATGTCAATGTCAACCTTAAGGGAGAAACATGGGCTGGTAGGATTCTGCAAGTTTAGGAATGACTTGTATTTGTCAAGTCCTTGAACATTGGGCAGCTTGTAAAGGATGTCCCATTTAGTGATGGCTGGCACAGTGTATTTAGTTTAAACCTTCCCAATTACACCATGTACAACAATATGCCAAGTTCAGAAGTAAGCTATTCCATTGTTATAAAAGTTCTTCACATTCCTTTGCCCTAGATAGTCGATGACATGAGCTGATTAAGTTCACATGTCACAAATATACAGCTTACACATTCTCAGTCTCTTATGAAAGATGGAGGATGCTATCTGAAACATCTGACACTTTAGAGAAATCATTCAGTTGTTTCATTTACTTTGCATTATGTAATTTCTCACCTGGATGTCTAACCATCAACAAATGTTTCAGGTACAAGGATGCCCTGGTGACCCTGATGTGTGTTCTGATGTTTCAGGTACAAGGATGCCCTGGTGACCCTGATGTGTGAGATCGTGCGGAAGCTGCAGTTCAGGTACAACCAGGCCCAGCTGGAGGAGCTGGACGACGAGGTTCTCGACGATGATGTAAGATCTCCGTACCTCCCACACTGCGCCAGCCAGCACCGCCCTGCCACAGAACACACTGTACTGTCTGCACTTCTTCTCTCATGCCCTGTTTTTGTTTCATTCACTTCCTCTTGTTGTTTTCACTTCCTGCATTTTTTATAGCTCTCTGAGACTTTCAAGATGAGTCACTTGCTTTTCAAGATGATTTGTCAATAGATACACACAAATAGAAACATTTTCCTGTACTCCCTTCTTGTTCATTTGCTTTTACTTTAGCTCAACTTAAAACTGCTATGGAAGACTACATACATGTACAAGTAGACTACCTGCTCAGTGAAGTTTTGTTACTTCCTCACCTCCATTCACATTTGTAATGCAAGATTCAGATTATGATATAACTGTCTAAGAAAGTTTCCTGAATTTTATGGGCTCAGCCGTCCATTTCTGTTCCCTAGACACAGTGGATAACAACCCACTGCCCATACGGCCTTAAAAAAGACCTTTAGCACAAGTCCTGTATAGTGGTAATAAATCCATTTATTTTTTGGTTTGGCTGTTCAAAACACATAAGCAGGGATATCAGGGATATCAAACTATCCTGTATCCTTTGCAAAGGCTGTCCCTGCTGACAAAGATGATGGCAATACAAAAATGGACAGAATAGCAATCAATAACAATATTCTGAGCATGATAAATATATTCTAAGTAATAAATAAAAACATGTGTACCCCTTCTCAGGAGGAGACAGAATGGCAACACTTCCTGAGACAATGTCTGGAGGTTGTGGCTAAGATAGCTGAACTGTTGCCAGAGGAGGCCTTCAGGACACTGGTAAGGACTGATGATAGACTAATAACTCTCACCTACTACCATGTAAAAACTTTATTTTTCAATGTAAAAATCAAACTTTCATAGTACATGTATCTGTTGTACATTTGTGAAATGTTGCTACATGACTGATTGTATTCTTCTCATAGTCCTGTTGTTTCCAATAAAATTTTGCTGTCTTTTAAAGGAAAGAAAATGTTTAATTGTTTTAGATCACATGTTTTAAATGTAAGAATGTAATGACAATGACTTATTGTGACATTTGGCATAATGTTACATCCGTCATACTAGTACTTGTAATAAGCCAGTTAAGTTAAGTCTGAATCGAAATCTTCTGCATCTTGCATACATGCTCTAACAGACACTTTTTATAGCATCTTATTGAATCCTGAATGTAGTGCCATATGTCAAGTGTTGCCGTCAACCATGTACATAAATGATTATAAAACAGACTATTTATTTCATGTTTGTATAACCTAATGTTCATCCTACCTGCAGTATCCACCATTTCAAGAGTACCTGGACATCTACCTGGGGTTGGATCAGTATGTAGTGAGTGAGGCAAACGGTAAGTAAGAATCTATGGTTAACAAGTATAGCTCAAACTGCCAACTTTTTTTCACTTTACCATAGCCTTCTTTCAGAACTGGCTACACCTGACATGTTTCAACTATTAAGAAATGTCTTAAAGAAGTTTTGCCAGAGAAAAAGATAGTTACATGTAGTGGTGCGTACCTAAAGCCCGGACTTGGAATTGGACCTAAAAATGTTTAGGTCCAAGTCCAAAAAAAACCTAAATGTCGGGACTCAAGTCCAGACTTGCGAAAGCTGTCTGTCACTTATATTCCCTTTTCTTGTTCTAAACCATCTAAAACCTTCCATAGACAGTGAAATTTGCACTTGAAAAAGCCAAAAACATTTTGTGTTTACACTGGCTGTATATAATTTGCATGTATTTTTCACATTGCATTTCAGTTCATGCTAACATGCAATTTTATATGCACCATCCCCCCTCCCCCTCAAAAAAAGAAAACTTTCTAGCGCACATAATACGCAATGATGGGTTCAGGTCCGGACTTATAAGTCCGGACCTGAACCTGAACTGCTGGACTTGAATCTGGACCTGAACCTGAATATGAGTTTAGGTACGCACCACTAGTTACATGTTATGTCAGTATTTTTCAAATTTCCTCAATTTGGAAAATGTCTATATTGCACAATTATTGTCAAACCTGTCTAATGTGACCACTGAAGAAATGGTCACAGTACACAAGTTGCCACTGTAGACAACACTCTTGGTGCTATGGGCAACGGGGAAAATGATCTAAGAGACCGCCAAAAAGTTACCTCAATGGCCAGTTGGTCCTTTTACAGCCGTGGTCCCTAGTACATGTACATGTACTGTATATGCTTAAAGTAACAATTTGACTATCATTTCTTGTTGAACGTTAGGAAGAAGACTGAACATCACAGCGGAGAATGAGTGCAGAAGGCTCCACTGTAGCCTGCGGGACCTGGGCTCCATGCTGCAGGCCATCGGCAGGCTGGCAGAACACTTCATCGGGGAGATGTTCCCTCAGAGACTACAGGATGCACTGTCGCTGGTGGAAAGGCAAGGAAGTCTCTACGTTGTAGTTGTATGTTGTATATTATTACCATCCCCTGACTAGTGTGGCAGCAACAATGTATGTGTCTCTTACGTCACAACTGAAAAATAAATGAATGAAAATTCTGAACTTCTATTGCCATTACACACATAGAAGCTGTAGCCAATATTTTTTCTTAGAATAATGATAAAATGAAAATGAGATGTGCTTTGGTAACTTATTAGTCTGGTCTTATAGAAATTGCACGTCATGTGCAAAGCTGGTGTGAAATGCCAGTTTACCAATTATGACAGTTATGCCAAGAAACACTCTTTTCATGAATTTTAGGTGACTTTGATACAAACTCACTTGTTTTAAATAGAAATGAATAAACGCGAAAATAATTACATCAGGTTGGTAGAACATAAGACATAAGAGTTTTCTTTTACACAACCAGTTTATCTCACCTGCTGACGTTTCGATGTCTGTCAGACATCTTCCTCAGAGCTTCTAATTGGAGTTCTGCTTCTTGCTGCTATATGTAGCCAATGTAGGTGGCGCTTTTGCGGCAAGAACACTATCCCAAATGAATAAACTTTTACATACAGGATAGAATTGTCTTGAAATATCCTATTTTGAGGTGTCTCAATTTTTATTTTCCCCCCAGACTGTGCCAAGCTGCTGTGTATAGCACCAAGTTAAAGCTATATGATGTACATACTGCCATTCCAACTGTCCTACGTCCAGACTTCATTGAAGTGTAAGTACTTGCAGTTGTGCTGATGTTTTGTCTATTAGTGTTAAGTAATGTTTCTGTCTCTTCTTCATCTGTCTAGCTAGTGACTGTTACTCTTCTAAGAAAGATAAAACAAGACATACATAGATAACATAAAATTACAGTCAGCCTACATCCCATGCTATCATTTCAAACAGTTGAAACATCATATCTCAGACAAAATTTAGCTGGCTTTCTTGAATGTATGTCCCTCAGTCCAAAAAGATGTAACATTGATTAAGCCTCATCAATTTTGCTATAGTACTGAAACTAATACAAATCGTATTGAGACATTATATCTTCAATACATAGGTCTATGTTTATAAGATCTTAGTGAAAGAAAACTTTATACCATTTTTACAATACTGATGATGACTATTTTCTTGTGCAGACATGCCCAGTCCCTTGCAGCACTCCATGCCTACTCCCATTGGCTGTCACAGTTCTATCACCTGACCAAACAGACCAATCACCAGCAAGACAAATTTGCTTCCATAGTCTCTACCATTGTGGATGCCAGCACACCGCTGCTAAAGACTCAGGTAAAATTTAGTTGTATTACAATGAGAAGGAAATACAAATTCACAAAAAGGAGGCACATGTGCTTGAAACTAGATTTAGTATGGCATAAAACTATACCCCAAACCCTACAACTTTTTTCTCTGAACATCATTTACCTGAAGTTGAATCAGGTATTCACAAATGTTTTTAATGTTTCATGGTACCTAAGCTCAATTATCAGTCATCAGCCAGGTTATCTATATCTGCCGCTTTGAAAAACAGTGCGTTTGAGAGTTCTCTAGTGAGGCAACCCCAGTATGCACATTATAGATATGCAGGAATGTATTATACTGGAGTACATTGCTTTGGAAATGTCTTGGATGTATTTTTTCAAGCTAGTGGACATATGTGACCTGGTGTATAAATGCTATTGGAGGCTAATAGTTCAAATTTTTGTCTTCTTTTTTTCCTTTTCTTCACTGATGTGCTGATTTTGTTGTGGCAGATACCTGAGAAGGTGACCCTGACAGCAGCACACCTGTTCCTGTCCCTGGTGACCACGGTGCGCCCCTCCTTCCTCATGGCCCTGCCCTCAGTACAGACCCTGTTCTCTAGTGTCAGCCATGGAGCCATCACAACATTACCAACAGAGGTATCTAATTTAGCTGGTTTGTTTGTTTGTTTATAGTAGAGAGAATTTAATGTTGAAGTACTATCTCAAGATGTTGAAGCTACAGCAGTATGATATGTACCCCAAAAGTTATCACTTGTAACCTTTCATTCAGGTTTCAATGTACAAAGTTATAAGAGCAGCAGTCAGGAATTTTTTTTCAGAAAGGAATGATTTTATGCTTGTGATTGATTGCAATTAAGGGGCATGGCTCAGTGATTGTCTAATCCTTAATGTGACATCTGATAACAACCTTTCATCTGTAAATGGTCACATCTCACCTTGCCCACCTGTGCACCCAGGTCCAACTGTTGGTATGTAGAGCCCTGTCCCACATCTTTGTGCTGCCGTGGCCCGTGCCGTGCCTCAGTGAATGCCTAATATGACATAAATGCGTCTACAAGTTTCCATTTACCACTAGTCACATCTCACCTTGCACACCTGTGCAAGGTAGCGTGCGTAGGCCAATGGTTAGCAACCCTGCCTCTGGAGCTAGAGGCAGTGAGTTGTGGCTGTGTCGCTCACAAGACATGCACGCTACATGAAAGGGTTGCTGTCCTTAAGATGGGACGTTAAGCCGTGGTGCACTGTTCATTGTGCTTGTCGAAAAAGGCTAGGGGAATTTCCCCAGTACAATGAAACTGAAGATACTGTACATAGCATCTGCCTTCTCTGTCAAAACCAGTGGAAGACTAGCTCTTCAGTGAGCTAAAACTGGATCAAGATCATTTTCCTTCTTTGTGCACCCAGGTCCAGCTGTTGGTGTGCCGGGCCCTGTCCCACATCTTTGTGCTGCCGTGGCCTGTAGTGGGGGACAATGAGCAGGAGTGGGAGGCCAGGTCCTCCAGCCACCTCAACTTCTTAAAGGAACTCACCAAGGAGTACAGGGGCATGAAGGACATGCCTGGCCTGTCTCAAGACAAGAGCATGCAGGAACGAGGTAGGTCCTCAAGTTGGATCTCTTGTCTTGGCAGTCTTGGAAATGCCATGGATGAATGGCTGAATAACAAAATAAGAGGAAAATTGACGTTTACAGTATGCCCTTATCGAAATTGCTTTATCTAAACCATTAGCATGTTCTATCATAAGTAACTTTTAAATCTTTAGCTTGGTACAGGTACAGGAACAGATTTAGTTCTGAATGATAAAGCTGGTCTGACTTAGAGAAAATAGCAGTCTGTGATGCAGTTTTCAGTGTTTCATCAATGATCTGACATATAGGACTTCCACTCACCTATTATGACAAAAGCTACTGAAGACTATTTAACATCATACATGTATATGGACAACATGCCTCAAAAGTTGACTTGTTTATCCATAATTTCTCCAGCTAAACCAGAGATCAGGAGAACGCTGATGGTTGTGTGTGACCTGGCGGAGTCTGTGGCCGGGGAAGTGATGAAGACTCGACAGATCTGTTACCAGTCTCTACAGGAGTCAGTCCACACCACCCTGGCAATACTGCCTGTCTACATCCACCAGCCAGGTAACGCACAAGGCAGAGAATACATGTGTAGCTTTGGTTATTGGGACAGATGTGTTACCAGTCTCTACAGGAGTCAGTACACACCACGCTGACAATACTGCCTTTCTATATACACCAGCCAGGTAATAAACAAGGCAGAGAGTACATGATTGTGTAGCTTTGATTATTGACATGGATAATACCAGAGCTTCAAGTGTGTGTTTGTTTCTTGTGATAATGAAGTAGACCTGGTGCCATCCTCCGGAGTAAGCACTGGCTCAGTCTTTTAACTGTCGTTAGAAAGCAAAAAGGTTGAGACAGCGGTTACTTCTGAGGATGGTACCCGGGCTATCAAAGTAAGAATTGTCAGTAAGTTAAATGATTTTGTATTCTGCTAACCATATTGCCAACATAAAAGAGAAATTTCCCATAGAAAGAGAATGATGCTTCATATGACACAGATGTGCCATTTCAGGGGGAGCAATACCGAATTTGACAAATATACTGTGAACTTACAGTCATAAGTCCTTATCCAAGAGAGTTTAACAAGTCTTTGTCCCTTTCTCAGATGTGGTGGAGGACATGATGAGCTTCTTCCTAGCACTGTTCCAGAGTCTGAGGGTACAGATGGGCGTGTCTCTAACGGAGAGGATCATCCAAACTTTTATGAACATGTTTACAAGGTACACATTAAGTCTTGTGTTAACATTGTAATATAGCTTTTTCCAGATATTTTTAGTGATTTTGTTACTGTCTGAATTTGCTGGTGGTAGAAAGATTTTGTGAATATCTGCTTGAAACAAAGAAAGTTAAGTAAAGCTTGCAATCTTTGAAATTTGTATCATGATTTTAAGTTTCAAGGTGTACCATTATTATGTAACAATGTTACATTATGGTTGATAGCTCAAGATGAGCTGCATCATCACACACTAAGATACTTCCTCCATATGTCCCGGCTTATTTTTTTACAACAAGTAAAGGAGAAATTCTAGCATTTAACCTACAAAGTAGTTATTACATGGTACATGTCTGTAATGTGTTTCTTTCAATGCACAACAGGGAACAATTAGCAGAAACAATACTTCATGAAAGCAGTTCTGGGTCCAGAGTTATAGAAAAGTAAGTAAACTTTCTTAAAATAGAATCAACCAAAGTTTCATTGAATATTATTGATATTTGCTTGTGTAAATTTATGTGAGGTTCAACTTCTTCTATTTCACTTTCTTTGTGTTACTGAAGTTTTATTCTAGCATCAATACAAAATCCTTTGTATGGAAACAAAGGTGCTTACCTACAACTTATTTGCCACCACAGATTTCTTAAGATTCTGCAACTTCTTGTAGAAGAGCCCGGATCAGCCTTTAAGACTTTCATCCCCAGTATTGTATCCCTTTGTATGGACCAAGTTTACCCCATTATTGCTGAGGTGAGGATTAGTGGTTAGATTCTGCAGAAGTTATGGTTTTCTAGGAGCTAGATGTATGTGTATCCTTTTCTTGCGTATAGAAAATCTCAGACACTGCATGGAAAGATTTGTTATGTAAAACGCATAAATGTTTGGCATTTCTTGAAAAATAAGGGACGGTTCATACATAAGTTAAAAGAGTTCTACATAGAAAACTTTCTAGCAACTTGTCATCAGAGCAATGAGTACAAAAGTACATACTACCAGTGAAAGCACTTGATGATTTGCTGAAAAGATTGGAGACGTAAACGTTAGCCTGGAGTCTAGCCTTGTCAGCTTTGGTCTGCTCACAACGTTTTCTACCACACATTCTGTAAATGTTGGGAAAGAATCAAAGCTAGCAAACCTGGACTCACAGTTAGTAAACTTCTTTTAGGTTGCATTATAACCTACCAAGGTAATGAACCTATTCACAGATTCCTTGTTGTTATGTAATTTCCAGAGAACGATCCCAGACATCAAGTCGGTTCTGTTTGAGCTGCTGCACCACCTGCTGGCCCACAACTGGAGGTTCTTCTTCCGGTCGTCCGTGCTGGACAGCATGCAGTCTGGTACAGAGACTGTCGAGAACCAGCAACAGTTCTCTTCCATCATGCTGGTCAGTGGGACTGTATAGCTTTCTCCGTCCTCTCTGTGATAGTTGTAAAAGGTAGTCTTAGGCAATGAGGACAGTGGGTTGTTATTTTAGACAGCATGCAGTCTGGTACAGAGACTGTCGAGAACCAGCAACAGTTCTCTTCCATCATGCTGGTCAGTTAGGCTGTATAGCTTTCTCCGTCCTCTCTGTGATAGTTGTAAAAGGTAGTCTTAGGGCAATGAAGGCAGTGGGTTGTTAGGACAGCATGCAGTCTGGTACAGAGACAGTCGAGAACCAGCAGCAGTTCTCTTCCATCATGCTGGTCAGTTAGACTGTGTCGCTTTCTCTGTCTTCTCTGTGATAGTTGTAAAATAAATTTCTCTATCTTCTCTATGATAGATGTAAAAGAACTTTAGGCCATACCAATTTAATTTGTTGGTTCTCGGAATCGCCGCTTCTATTTTTCCCAATTTCAAAAAAAAAAAAAATCCATGAGGTTATTTGCATGTTCATGAGAACTCATTTGCATGTTCGTGAGAGTTACATGGCCCCTTACCCACAAGTTGCGACAAACTTCAGCTCAGTTAAACAAAACTTCTGAAACAAGTACTGGACATGCAAAAACAACTATCACCTGCTTATGTTTTCCTTTGTGTTGTAAATCATCGAAAACCACCAATAGATCGTGAAATTTGTGCTGAAAAATGACGATTCGGCAAACCAAAATGGCCGCCATGTAGCCAGTCACAAGTATGTAAATGAGATGCAATTTCATGCAAATGAGCGCGCCTCTAGCGTTTTTTGCTTAAACTGCAGCTTTCACAAAGAGAATAATGAATCAGATGTTTCAGGCACTCTTCTTTTTTGGGTGAAATGAAGCCATTTTCTTGTTGTTGTTGCTAACATACATTAGACATTGTACTATGCTGAAAAAGTTTTTCAACCTTTTTAAAAGTTTTTTAATGTTGTTAATGATTTACTATGATGATTTATTACAACTGTTAAGCTTTATTACTGTGTGTACTTCTGTAATACTGCACATTATTTTGCATTTGTATTGTTGAAATTAAATATGAAATGTATGCTTACATGCAAATTTTTCATGTAATTGTAACTGGATAAGTATTCTGCCACACATATACCATGGTTTCAGGTCTGGAATTACCAACCTGAAACTCTGGACCTGAATCCAGACATGTTGCAGGTTTTTTTTTTTTTTTTTTTTTTTTCGCCCTGTCGCTCCAACTTTTTTCTGAAAAAATCCGAGAACCAACAAATTAAATTGGTATGGCCTTATCTTCTCTATGATGTAAAAGGTAGTCCCATAGCCTTTTCAAGGCAGTGGGGATAGTGGGTTGTTATCCACTGTGTCTGGGGTATGGTATTGGAAGGTGTAGCCCAGCCCTCTCCCTCTCCTTCCACTGCCTTTTACCTCCCCAATCGAAGTCAATTACCCATTTTTATTTTGAAGGAAAGTCATATAAAGTACCTTCACAAGTTTGGTAGCATGAAAGGATTTGAACCCAGAACCAGCAGCAGTTCTCATCCATCATACTGGTCAGTTAGACTGTATCTTCTAGCTCTCTCTATCTTCTCACACAAGATTATACAAAGCAATACTGGTCACAAATTGAAGTATCAAATTGACACCCATTCTTTTTTCTGGAACAGCCACTAAACAAGGGCTTGGTTTTTGTTGTAGTCTGTCAAATCAAGGAATGATGAAACAACTAAAAAAATTATGGGGCTTTTCCATGTGAAGAGATTCTCTGTAAATGTAGTACTAATGTAATATGTAATAACTAAAGTGTATTACACCCTCCTCAGGCATTTGGGCAGTCCTTCATGCAGCCTGATATCACCATCTTCAAGCAGAACCTGGAGGCTCTGGAGAGTCTCAACAGCAAACTCAAGCTGTACCAGAAGGTGGGAGGTTCTTCATAGATACACTATACCACAGAAATACAATCTCTTCCTTGGTACTGAACATACATTGCCACCTTCAATCACTGTCCTTGATACTGAATATCTAATATCACCAGTACCACTATCCCTGTCCCTGGTGCCGAATGTACATGTACCATACCACCAGTACCACAGTTTCTGTCCCCAGTACTGAATATACAATGCCACTGTCCTTGGTACTGAATAGGTAATATCACCAGTACCATTACCTCTGCCTCTGGCCAATACCCCTATCTCTGTCCCTGGTACTGAATATACAATACCAACACTACTACAATCTCTGTCCTTGGTACTAAACATACAATACCACCTGTACCACTATCTCTGTCCCAGGTACTGAAAATATTATATTATATTGCTGGTGCCATGATTTCTGAATATACAATATTACAAGTATTCCAGTCTCTGTCACTGTTACTGAATATACAATACTACCAGTCCCCCAATCTCTGTCCCTAGTGCTGAATATACATATCGCTGGTGCCATAATATCTGTCTCTGAATATACAATACCACCAGTATCCCAGTCTCTATATCCCAGGTACCGGATATACAGTACCACAGTCTCTGTCCTTACGTAGTTGGTATTACACAGCTGGTAGTCCCTGGCATTGGTGCTGAGTATATATTTCTAACATCAACATACTCCCTGTCCTCAGCACTTTGGGATGATATCTACACATGTATACTGACCAGAAGAGGACGTGAAGTTCGCTTCTGATCCCCCTGAATGACCTGGTGTGTTTTCTTTGCTTTTCTCCCCACCCTGGACAGGCCATCTTCAAGAGCAGCCTGCTGTTCCAGTTCCTGAACGTTCTGCTCCAAGTGTTGGTCCACAGGTCACATGACCTCCTGAGAGAGGAGATCGCCATTGCAGCGTACAACATGGCGTCTGTGGACTTTGACGTCTTCTTCACAACCTTCCTGCCGCAGTTCTTAGGGGGCTGCGAGGGACTCGACCAAACCCAGAAGACCATCTTGGCTCAGAATTTTAAGATGGAAAAGGTGAATTTACTGCAAGGGCTGTTCCTCTAACATTTTTTGGAAGTTGGTAGAAGTCATTTGTAGCATCTACATGTCTAACGTGCATTTAAAAAAAACATTAACCTTGAAGGTAGGATGATACTTGAGGGAATACTTTTTCAGCAGAAGTTGAAATTCTCACCAGTTCATAAAGTTGAAATAAAAGCCAGGTACATGTACTTTTTTTTTAAAAACAAACTGTGCAGATGAGGGGTATAGCAACATTTAAATGCTAGCAAAATCAACTTGACCTGAACTGTCACTTTATAGACCTGTACTTGCCCATGTTGTCACTTGCAATCAATAACAGACTTGTCCCATTGTGTTGTGTTTCTGCAGGACTTGCCGTCCTTTACCCAGAGTATCCACAGGTTTGTGAACGACCTGCGGTACTACCGGCTGTGCAACAGCAGTCTGCCAGAGGGAACCATCAAGTTCTGACACCAGCCCCCCTCCCCCTTCTCGCCCCCCCTCCCCCTTCTCGCCCCCTCCCCCTTCTACCATTCCACCATTCACACAAGCACAGGTCGTCATGCAAGATGACAGGAAAAAAGTGTCCAGTACTGTGTGTATCTAATCTCCAAGCAGATCTTGCTGTGGCATAAGATAGTATCGTAAGCTGGGGAAGGAGTTTAGCCGTCAGAGGAGTTTCATTCCACCACATGGCTTTGAGCAGTCCGTTGAGCAGTCCGTTCTGTCGTCTTCACAGTGGAACAAAACTCCTCTGCCGGCTAAACTCCTTCCCCGGCTTACAATACTGTCTTATGCCACTGCAACATCTGTTTAATTTGGAGATTAGTGTATATCCATCTCTCTGTCATGAACAACTTGGATGTGCAGGGAACTTTCATTAATGCAAGCTTGACAATCCACTATCCTTGCTTTTGGTTAGACAAGACTGTACCATAGTGTACAGGGAGAATTTTTCTGTTGAATGTATGCTAGAAAGCAGTTGATTTCTCAAGAGTACATCAATATGATGGCGTTGTGAATATGTATAATACTGTACAGTAGAGCTTCTTTTGCAGCTACTGTTTACCATGGCCAGATTGTGTACTGCAGAAGAAGTGAACTTTTTTTTAAATCAATGATTGAGTTAAAAAAAAAATTGTCCAGCATACATATAATACTGTGATATTGTGTTCTGATGCCGAAATGTGAAAAGACTTAAATTGTACAGACGTATTGTAAATGCTGACCATACATTATACTTGCTGGAACATTGCATTGTATTTGTCACCTTAACTTAAGAAGAATTTAGAGGATGCCTTTTTTTCCTTGAATTCCACATAGAACCTCTGATGCAGAAGAATCATAATTTCTTGTAAAGTCAAGTGTCAAAGTAGTTTGTACATGGAGCAGAGCAATAAACAGGCATCAATGCACATACCTGATAAAAAGCTGTATGTTTGTATTCCTTTGCTGTACTTTTTGTCTGATAACCTTAGATTTTTAACTGTTCAGGAAATCCAAACGGTAAAATTACATTGCTCATGGAAGTAACACTACACAGCACTTACAGTTGGGAATAAAGTTGGGCAGCCCTGTTCCTTTGGAACTCTCCCTGGTACTTTCCTTGGTTTTGGGGCATACATGTATTTGTTCTGATGGATTCTTTCACTTTGGCTGCCACGCGGGGTCACAGGCTGACGCAAGTTGCCCTCTTTTGCTGTTGGCATGGGGGGCATCTCCTGAGTAAAGTCCCTTGTACTCAATGCAGGTTATCTGCCCAGAGTCGACAGTGGAATTCTCAATCCATGAAACCCTCTTCTCATACATTGGTTCCCGCAACAGCCGTAGGTAGTAACATTACCTGTCCACAACAAAACTGTCTGGCTGGGGCTCCGGATGAAGGAAAACTGATTGCTTACTCTTCTGTTTCCCTAGACAGAACAATTATCCGTCATGGAGGACAATCTTCTTCAGCTTTTCTCCTGGCCGAGACAGAAAGTGTGTTACAACACCACTATTCCTTGAGCTCCAGTTAGCGCAGTCATCCCAGTACTCAAAATGCTTCCCAGCCAGACGACGCTACATATTGTTGGAATTGTACTCTAGGAAGTACATGTAACCGTTAGATGTTCTCTTTAACGCCACGAGGGACATGTGCTTGAGGCCAGGACCAAGTTGTCAACGTCAAAGAAATTATGTTTTGGCCCTGGGAGAGCTTTGCCACCAAAAGCACTGACACAGAGTGAACTGTACCGAGGTGGTGTTCTCTTCAGTGAGTGAAGAGGTAATGGTGATACAGCCTGAGGACCTGACAACATGGAGTGTTCCGTTACATGTATTGTTGTAGAGCGCGGTGATTGCATTGCAAAGAGCGAAGGCAATGTTGTAGAGCGCCGTGGTGACCTTGCAGAAAGTGGTGGTGGCATTGACGACAGCGGTGGTGGCATCGGAGACAGTGGTAGTGACGTTTGAGTAGTGAAACCGTGGGTGGGCAGTAACGTTAGGACACGCCAGCTGAAGTACTGCACTGGCAGCGAGCATATGGACAAATCTGGAGCAGACAGCTTGGTTGAGCACTTGTTCATAGTCATCATGCACTAGGGTATATTCATTGATGAGGTTGGCGAAATCCGTTGGCGAAAAGTTTCGATGATAATTGTTGTAAGGAGTCTTCCCGGGTGGCGTTACTTGATTTCGTACGGGCGATGCTATCACTGGCCCCGAGGACACAACCCTTGCAACACGGTGATGATCTAGTCTTGTGTTTTGTTCAGAACGTTCCTAAACATTGGACTCTCTCACAGAATATGTGAAATATGGGTGGTAATTGCCAATATGTTTTCCTTTATATTCCCATGAAAAGATTCTTTCCAGTCGTGAACTTCAGGATTGGAAAGTTCATTTGAAGTTCGTCGATTGACCTGAGGTTTTGGATTGACATAACATCACGCCATGCGCCAGCCTTTTAGATAATTCTTCCTTCTGGCACTTGCTTGATATTTGTCAGCAACACGTTGGACATTGGGTAGAATAAAGGGAAATTGGCTTAACAACATCAAAATTACCTTCATTACATTTGTTTGTCCAAGTCAGAGAGCAACTCAATGGCCGCCATTCCAGATTCATCAACCCTGTTTTTTGCAGCGTGACAAGGACGCCGTTTAGCGACATGAACATGTACAAGACCGCAAGAAACTTGGCAATGGGATTTTACATTGGATATTTAAAAGCGCCCTCTAGTGGCAAATAAAATAAATGCTGCAATCTCATTACATCATCATGTTAGCTACATGTTTATTGGTTGATCAGAAAGAATATTGACCAATGAACAACCACATTTGTACGTAGTAAACTGACTGCTGGTTGGCTAGTGCTCGGGACAAATTAACCAATCATAGCGGAGATTATGATTTCCTTGGACTTTGCCATTGGTCGATGACACCCAATCACCATTTAGCTTTTGGAGAATGTACGGGATACTAGATATTATGTATTCCGGTGCATCAAATTTTAATTTGCCCTGATTGGTCGGTATTTTCGTTTGACCAATCAGCATCCACCAGAATGTTTTAACATATGAAACTGCAGTTCTATTCTATTCCGCTAAAATTAGTGGCGTCCTTGTACAGTGTGTACGTACCGTACTTGTTGTATATCATCGTACTGAACAATCCTCACTCCCTCTTTTGAGAAAAATCAACATTTATCATTAAGTAACATTCACTGTAAATATATAAATACAACCAATGAGTTTTAGATTCGTCCCACGTCCCTTAAAGATAATATTGCCTCCCCCTTGTCTCAGTGGTACATTCCTACCCATGATGACCAGAAAGTGGCGGGTGTTTGATTTGTTTATTTGCTACAAGGTGAGATTTGTCGATTATCTGAACGATATCACCTCCTTTCTTACATTTTGATCAGGTAGAAGAAATAGCATCTAAACATGAATGTGTAGATTTAGATTCAGACCCAATGTATACAACAATAGACGAGATACTGTACAGTATTCATGACGGTGAATGCCCCCCTCCCCTTCATCCATATCAAATTTTGATCATCTTCAACTATCTGATGATCAGATGAGTTTTGACTAGATGATACACAGCTTTGATGGTTCGATGGAGTTCAAAATTGCGCAGCAAATTACATACGAAATTTGGGAGATGCATTCTGAAGCTTGGAGATGCATGCATGCTGTCTTGCCACACTTGTTAATTTCTGGACGCTTTGTTGTTTACTTTTAGTAGTGTTGGAGCTTAATTTGTAAGAGAGCATTTACAATAGGAAGGTTCGTGGATATCAGCAATGTGTGAAGGCCCCTGAGGCAAAGACAAATCACTTTGCACATTGTTTTTTTTCTAAATCAACCAACAAAGATTCATAAATGGAAACAAGTTTGATTGACTACAATAACTTTTTTACCTTTGAGTTTGACCTGAGTTTTGCTGTGAATATCTCCCCTCATGATTATCACCGAGCATCCATCCAGGAATTTATTTAATGTCATCGTCAGCCAACTACTTGAACTAGCAGGTTCTGTTGATTAAGAAGAGGATATATAGGAGAATATTAGCCCAGACATGGCAGGCCCGATCCAGCCCATCGACCGGCGCTCGGTGCACCAGATCTGCTCCGGCCAGGTGGTGCTGAACCTCGCCACCGCCATGAAGGAGCTGGTCGAGAACAGTCTGGACGCAGGGGCAACAAACATAGGTAGGAGACAGGTCGTTGGGAATGTGTGCTACAAACTTAGGTAGGACTAGGAGACACCCGAATATAGGCCACAAACTTAGGCCTCGTTCATGATGCAAAAAATGAAACGGTTCTATCGGTTAGGCAAGCCGGATTTCCAGGCCTAACCGACAGAACCGTTTCATTTTTTGCATCATGAACGGGGCCTTAGTATACACTGGGAATACTAGTATATGCTACAAACATAGGAACTGACACCAGGAAAATGTGTCATAATCACTTTTGAAATATTGAGCTGTGTGTGAATTAGTGTTTATTTAAGAATGATTGTGACAAACAGAGAGAAACAATTTTTAATGCAAGTAATGATAATAACTTGTGCAGTTTGATTGTACTAGCAAACACAATGACCATAACCTTGCTGATCATCACTCCCCAGCTCTCTGTTCTACGTGTACACAACAGTTTTATGCTATCACTCCACACAAGTGTTGACTGCTATTCCCTTCCACAGACATCCGTCTGAAGGAGTACGGCTCAGAACTGCTGGAGGTGGTCGACAACGGCTCAGGAGTGGAGGAGAGCAACTTTGAAGGACTCAGTAAGTCATCCATTTCTTGATGTACTGATAGCTATCTTGCATCAAAAGAGACATTTTTGTTTGATAGGAAGGATTATTACTAACTGCTCTGTAACAGGGAACAATGGACGATAAACAGGATACGGAGTGAGTCTGTTTGTTCAAGTTGCCTGACAAACTTGTAGGAATTTTCTTTTACACACCCCTTATAATAATCTGACTACTCATAAAAGTATCCATGAAAGTCCTCACCCTTTCAATAGTGAAATATTTGAGCAATAAATTGCTATCTATGTTTTTTTTTACCGTCACCCAGCGCTGAAGCACCACACCTCCAAACTACAGGACTTCTCAGATCTGACGTCGGTGGAAACATTTGGGTTCAGGGGGGAGGCTCTCAGCTCCCTCTGTGCACTCAGGTAAAACCTGGCTTTAAGTTATTTTACAGTGCTTCTCTGCTGATAGTGATAACACTAGTTCACCTTTATCCTTGAGGTGACCTATATCCATTGCTTTTGAATAAGGGTATATTTAGGGATGTTAAGAAGACAGATGATCTTTTTTAAATATTGCAATTTTTAACCACTTTCCGTCGGTTTGATAATCCTAAACACTGCCCTGTTCTAAATACAACGTATATAGGTTACCCCGCGAGTAAAGGTGAACTAGCATCACATACAGGTTTTTTCTCTCAACAGTCAATTTCTGAGCTAGAAACTGTTTTACTGATAAGTATAGTCATCTTCAAATTATGTTTATACATGAATCGGAAAAAGTACAGTAAGTCTGTATACAGAATGAATACAGAAGTACTAGTACTGAATTTTACAGCAGAAATGCATGATGATGAATGTTTGTTTTCCTTTCCCAGTGACCTGTGTATCACCACCTGCCACAGGGATGCCCACGTTGGCACCAAGTTAGTGTATAATCACAATGGCAAACTCATACAGAAGACACCATGTGCTAGACAGGTGGGTAGTCAGATCTTTGTGACATCTCAATCTCAATAAGGTACTGGACAAAGCTCTCTGTGAGAGCATCACATCCAGGTCAGGTGCAGGTCCTTGCGGCCGGTGGCGTGAGGAAAAATTAAGTGCAAAGTGCAGGAACCAAAACGAAAAAAAAAAAAATTTGTGTGTGACTATGTACATGTCCAAGTCATTTCTTGAGATGACTGAGCATATATGAATGCTGGTGCAATTTTTCATCTAAGTTGTATTTGTAATTTTTTCATCTACATTGTAGATTTATTTTGTCATCTTAGATTTAAAGATAAAATGCTATCCGTGGTGGCAAATATGCACTTCTTTTGGCACTTCAAATCAGTGTGTGTTCCTATCAGTGTTAGGACAAAGTTTAGACAATTGATTAGCCTGGAGATCAAGTGGGTGTTGCTTCACTGTAAAGTGACGAAAGTCATATTAGATTTAACATGCATTGGCATAATACCGGTAGTAAGACTTATACCGGTAGATTAAAAATACTGGAACTTAAAGAGATCTACACATGCAACAATAGTTATTTCTGAGCTGTGCACACTTCAGACATCTAGGTGTCCAATACACCATTTACAAAGCATCGATAACAATGCATTCGAAGACAACAAGGCCAAAAGTTTTCAGTATCTTTTTCGGGGTAGGCAGCTCGTCGTGGGACGAACACACTGTCACATTCATTGCCAAATTTATAGATCATAATTACACATGCTCACGGCACAAGACGAACATGATTCAACAACAATCTTGAATTTCTGTTGGTGACCTACAACTCATGTAAAAGTGTGAAGAACCGTTGCATAATAGCCCGGATCTAAGACTGAATGGGCAAAATTGAACGTACGCAGCCATTTTCCCGCCATTTTTATATCTACGCTAGCAGTGAAGTATTACGTCATAGCGGTTGTGACGGACAGAAGTTAAATGAAAATTCTTGACAGTATACGTCCGTTTTCTCATGACATTTTGTATGCTCATGCAGGTTTATGTTTTATGCATTTACTGACACTAAAGGAAGGAACATCAGAGGATGTATAAATGTGCATAGCGGCAGTTAATTGTGCCGTGTTTCTTCCTACCGGTATTTTTTACCCCCTCCCAGCCACGCGCCCGTTCGCCGTGTAATTCCGCGGCGTGTTACAATTACAATATTACGCTTTTAGCAGGACAAGAGTGGCAGAAAAGTTACACAGAAGAAGTGGCAAGGGTAACCTATAACAGCAACATGTAACTGGAGAAAATGATGCGTTGACAATTTGTCAATTCAGTATGGCTAGAGAAATCGTCGTAAACGTACCGGTATTATGATAATAGATGTTACCTTCCCCAAGGGCACAACATCATATCAGGGTCATATCAGAGGATGATCCCAGGTTATCAACCAAATGCTCCAACTGTTATGCCACAAATCTAGATTGTGGTTTCAAGTATTAGGCACCTTGTTTATGAGAATAAAACATTGCACAGAAGGTTGACTGGTGATTTTTGTTTTCCAGCAAGGCACCACTGTCACCATCCAGCAGATTTTCTGCACACTCCCAGTCAGACATAAGGAGTTTCTCAGGAATCTTAAGAAGGTAAGAAAAAAAAGATGCTCTTAAATACTGCTTTGTCTTATGATATAGAAGACTTGTCTACAAAGTAACATATGTATTTACATTTACGTGTATAGTATATACATTATCAACAATGCTGGTACTTTAAACTATATTTGTTGCTGTAACAGGATATGGATTCAATGGGATGGCACCTAGGTGCAAGCATGTGAATGAGTGAGTGAGTGGTGTAATGGTGAGCGAGCGAGCAGTGTTATCCCATAAAAGTCTACTCAAGACTGGACAGAGCTACTACTGTAACTTACCTGATACTTGAGGGATTTACCAGTCAAAATGACCATGTTTCCATCTGTGTCTCCCCAGGAGTACTCCAGGATGTTGACTGTGCTGTATGCCTACTGCATCATCAGCACTAATGTCAGAATAACCTGCACTAATCAGGCTGGCAAAGGGTGAGTCTTATGGGGTCATGCTGTTCATTCTGTTCCTGGTCTAGTGATTGAATGTATCAAAATTCTAGAGTATGTTTCAGTTTTTTTAAGAAGGGTGTAAAGCAGTGAAGTATATGAACATGAAGGAGAATGTGACCAAAGCGTTCGGCCCCTTTATGAAAATGCTGACTTTAATTATTTGATAGTTGCTATGAGTATGACCAGTTCTTTATTCACCCCTCAGCAAGCGCACCACAGTATTGAGCACCAATGGGAATGTGAACATGAAGGAGAATGTCACCAACTAACTCCAAACTGCTGTGTTCTTATCCTGTCTTTCTATTTGATAGTTGCTATACTTCAACACTAGTTCTTTATTTCCCCCTCAGTAAGCGCACCACAGTGGTGAGCACCAATGGGAACGTGAACATGAAGGAAAACGTCACCAACGTGTTCAGTCCCTTTATAAAAATGCTGTTGCTATACTCCAACACAATTTTTTGATAGTTGCTACACTTCAACACCAGTTCTTTATTCACCCCTCAGTAAGCGTACGACAGTGGTGAGCACCAATGGGAACATGAACATGAAGGAAAACGTCACCAACGTGTTCGGTCCCAAGCAGCTGTCGGGCCTGCTGCAGTTTGTGCAGAACAGACCCAGTCAGGAGGTGGCGGAGGAGATGGGGGTCAAGGGGGGCAACACAGACCTCTTCAGGTGAATAAACTAGTTCCTTTTTGCTAGCTGAGTGCTTTAAAATGTGATCATTTGTAAAGAGAGAAAAATGCATCACATAACTCTAAAACTGGTGTGGAGAGCAGTTGTTCCATCTGTACGGATACGGATAAAGATACAAGTATCAGACAACATCAAAAAGATGAATACATGCACCAGATTGGCTAAAGCCTGTTTTTATTCGTCAGTATTACAGGTTACCTGTCCACATGTTCCCATGGCCAGGGCAGGAGCAGCTCAGACAGGCAGTACTTCTTTATCAACAAGAGACCTTGTGATCTGCCAAAGGTAGATATGTGATTTTGTAGTAATGTTATTTACTCTAGAGGGCAACTGGAACTTGAACATCTGTAAACCTCTACGATTGAATGGCAGACTTCAAAGTCTGTCAAAATCAGCCCTATAAACAGGCAACCAGGCAGTGTACATCTCTCTCATTGATACTACACTGGTAGCACAGGTAGCTCTGCCTTCCCTCTTGCAAACAGCTGTTGATTGGTTTAGCTTACAATATTTGTACTGACAATGTGATTGAATTGGACACTATCGTAAATACCTTCCATTTTAGACTTGTTGAACATATCATGTACGATTTGTTTGTGTGTGGTTTGATGCCAGGAAAAGAGAGTTTTGAAGTCTACCACAGCTAATTACCACTTTCTACCTTGCTATTATTTAAGTGTGGCTTATTGCTTTTAAGTCAAAAAGGCATTGAGTTTTGTATGGCACCCTCACTGTAGATAGAAATTCCGAGTTAACCTTCTGTCCTATGCATTGTGCAGGTGTCCAAGGTTGTGAACGAAGTCTACCACATGTACAACAGACACCAGTATCCATTTGTCGTCCTGGATATCTCCTTGGCCAGGGGTGAGTTTAGTAACTTTATGTCTGACACTTGCTTTGTGAAAATCATCTTCACAGTATTCCACACAGCTAAACAAACACATTCAAGAGCTAAGTCAGGTAAAGCAGCGATGGACTCAGCACTCCAGGTTTCCATATGTATCTGTTACTGATCTATTGTGCTGCACTGTAACTGCTAATAGGTTGATTTTCATAAATGTTGATGTTCTTATGCCAGTTTAATTCATTCTAATAACACTGAAGAAGAGTGATGGCTGTCACTCGAAACATTCGGGAGTAATTATCTGTTTTTCATCCAGAGATTGAATGTAATTGATTCGAACATGAATGTTTATGTTCTTCTAAGACATCCATAATACTTTGTCTTGACACATTCCTATGTGTGTCTTTCTCTTGTAGATTCAGTGGATGTGAACGTAACACCAGACAAGCGACAAGTTTGGCTGCAAGAAGAGAGAACACTGCTGGCAATAATCAAGGTAAACTGCCTGAAGGAAAGGAAGAATGTTTGTTTGTTGTAGTATTTGACTGCAATGTTATTGTGCAGTAATGAATCTGCTTGATCCAAATGATACTGTAACAGTTTTTATGCCAAATAGCAATTACTCCATGTTTCCAAAATCATGTCCAGTTGCTTGAGTAATTGCTATTTGGCATATCTTATTACCTGGATGTCTATCCTTCATTGATGTAACAGTTTTTGTACATTAGCAACATGAAGACTGCCAGGGCAGCAGAACAGTACTGTATGCTTTAAGCCTTTAACCATTCTCATGCCTTTGGTCAGATGTTGTAGCCTATCACATGAGCCTTACATCTCAAATTCTTGCAAGTCAGAAAAATAACAGTGCATCATGAAGAATTAATTAGAATGTAGATTTGTTGTATGAAGACACTAATATGTGAATGCATAAAAAAGATACATGCTTTGTATGTTCAATTACACCCAGAAGAGTAGTTCCGGGGGTATTTTGAGATAACTTGTACAATTATGTATCAAAATGTTTCAGACATCCCTCATGCAAATGTATGAGCCAACAGCCTCTGTGTATGCAGTGAACCAGGCAGTACTTCCCAATAGTAATACAGGTAAGCTCCAATTGCACTTATCCATTTACAACAAAATGATGGATAGATGGATGGATGGATGGATGAATGAATGAATTTTATAAATTGTAGCTACTTAACGTATCATTGTCAACACAAGACACATACAAAACAAGATGTATGGTGAAGTCTTTCTTTATTCCAAAGCTTCATTTCCACCACTTTTTTTTTCAATCCAAGTCTTAGCAGCAAGCAATCATTGCACTTTAAGCATGACGTACATTTACAAAAGGACTCTCTGTGGCTCTTGGACAATGGCAATTAAAGCTATTATATACACGTGGTTACAATTAAAATTTGCCCTAGTTCATATTTCACTGACCAATCATGGCTTGCTC
The DNA here is from genome assembly GCF_000003815.2 of Branchiostoma floridae. Lineage (NCBI taxonomy): Eukaryota > Metazoa > Chordata > Leptocardii > Amphioxiformes > Branchiostomatidae > Branchiostoma > Branchiostoma floridae. The sequence continues at coordinate 16,055,074 of NC_049991.1, read as the reverse complement.
CATTATTTGGGTTATTAAGATTTAAATTCTGCATTTGTTAAAAATTCAAAATACATGTAGGTGTAGATGCTAGTATTCTAACAGCTTACAATGTATTTAGTGCTATTCCTTCTAGAGACCAACATCACACGTCCCTTCAACAATGTCCTTAAAAGCTTTTGTAATCTTAAATGACTGTCACAGCATAGTCTGATCACATGTAATATTGAAAACAATCAGTTTTGCAGTATGAATTGCTACTTTCAATGATACAGCTGAGGTCAGGACACAAACGTTTCCATCTTGATACAATTTGCACACATATTTTGTTGCTACGGAACAATCCACGTTTCATCATCAACCGTAGGGATAGGTGATGTGGAGAAGATCTGACACTGATTATAGCATACAGAATACTCAATCACATGTGAATCATTGTTTTGTTGAAATATCTAAACAATTTCACAAAACAAAGTTACTACTTAGTGAGATTTTGAGATCCACTCTGTCCCTTTTTCAACCTATTAGATGTTAATCATTGTTGTTTGACTTTGAGTCATTTTATGAAGAAGCTTTCAACAGTAATATTGAACACTCCTGTTCTTGATTCTTAGATTGCACCCCTCTCTTACAAAGTTGCTACTTAGGGAGCTTTTGAGATGCACTCTGTGAGCCTTTTTCTACACAGTGGCACTACTAAGTAGATGTCTGAATCATTGTTCTTTGAGTCATTTTATGAAGAAGTCTTTTGATAGTGATGTTGAACATTCCTGTTCTTGATTCTAATTTTGCAACCCTCTCTTGAAATCTTGCTCCATCCTGTCTGTTGCCAGGTCTAACTGTGTCAGTTTTATGCCAGCAGAGTGAGACAGGCCAGGGCAATCACAAGGAACATGTACGGCAGGACGGTAGTTCCGCTGGCAGTTGTCGTGGCCTGAAAATGCAGGATACAAAGAATAATGAGCTTGTTTCGTGGAAGGGGATGGCTTTTCATACACTCATATTAGATTTGTCTACAAAATGTAGAAGGTAAGGACATGGACAGTCTGAATTTGTGGACATTTGTTACAAAACATTTCACATACATGTATTGAATTTCATTGCACTTTTAAGACTTTCGTTATCACGAGTGTGGTGCTCAGCAGTACATTTCGTTTCTTCTTATGATTTGTGGTTTGAAGTTTGAAGACACTAGGTTCAAAATACAGTTACAAGATTTAACAGTGAAATGTTTATTATCGTTCAAAAGTGCGGATGGCTGGTTCTTCGCTTGCAAAAATTAGTGATACAGGTATGAAGGTTGTCCTCCTCGACAGAGCTTTTCACATGGCTGTACAGCCCAATCCTTGACATGCACAATTGGGCATGTGTCACTTAAAAAAGAATTACCGGGTATAAAGGAAAAGTTAGCCTGACTAACCATTGTTGTAGCGGTTGTGCCGGCAGCGGCTGTGGTAGCATCACCACTGGTACCGGCTGCTGTGGTACCCCCAGCTACTGTGGTACCACCCGCTGCTGCGGTACTACCTGTGCCAGCTGCAGTTGTAGTAGAGGCAGCCGTGGTGGCGGTAGTTTGAGCTGTGGCACTGGCGACAACCACAGCCACCAACCCCAGATAGAACAAAATATTCCTCATCGTCAAGCCGAGGTATTACTGAAATACACAACGATTTCAGAATTAAACCTTTTCCAAGTGTTGACTTTGTCACTACCATACGCCAATCACATGCTGATGCGAAAATACCATGACATTTTTACAAGCAAATGCAGATCCATTCCTGAATGGATGAAAAAAATCTTAGATTAGTCAAGGAAGTGATTATTCCATTAGATATAAATACGCAGTAGAGAGTTTTCAATATTGTAATTGTTACTGTAACAATAGATTAAGGAAGTCAACGCAAGCAAATATTGAGCGGCTCGCTATGCTTAATCAAACATACTTTGCCAGGTATGTGAAGCAAACAAATGTTTTGTCCTCATATGGTATGTTTTATGTACCTTAGACCCTTAAATGCCTCAATGTATGACCCCTTTTCTTATTATGATAGAAGACAAAACAAGAAATTACAGTTAAAAACCTGTCCTTCCTTACCTGTTCCTTTCAGACAGAGGTTGCTGGTAGTCAGTATAGTTACGTAGTTGACAATTGCAAGGCAAAGTGCAATTATCACATGCGAAATCAATACATTGACGATTGAACGTGAAACACATGACCAAGAAGTGAGGAAAACTTTGCTCACGTAGGCGGTTAACTGTTGTGTTATTGATTGTAAACCAAGGGAATATTCTTCATTTTACTCAGAGGTCGTAAAGCGTTTTGTACGTTGTTTTCCGGACCAGGTGAACATATGTAAAAATGAAAGCTTTACTCTAGTTACATTCACTCACATGGGAAATATATCTCAAGTCTACATGTACATATGCCAATGTTAAGAGCTTCTAGATAGTTACCTTTTTTTAGAGGGATGCCGTTTCCAATGGATCTGGAGTTGTGAATGTTTTGTACTGTATGGTCGTCACCACTACGCTGTCCCAGCTTTTATGAAGCCTGTCCAAAACTTGACTGTTGACGCAAGTTGTGGCCTTAAGCACACGCCTATCAGACCACACCCTCTACAGTATCTGCCAGCACCATAGCAATATTGCTGCTAACAAGTCAAAACAGATGATTCATCATCAGATTCCTTATTTTTCATTCATTTTCACACCTATCTCTCTTACAGTTATGACACACACACACACATGTATGATACTAACAGTTATCTTCCAATGGAGAATACATATTATTATTCAAATATCTGCAGGCGCTTTCTTTGGGAGACATTCTGTTTCTATGGGTAACAAAATCATGTCATAACATTTAATGTTTGTATAAGCAAGGTTGTGTCAACACTTTGCATATTTTGATCATTTCTTCAGGGCTGATGATTAAATGTGATTACTGTCAAATGGCCAAATACAGGAGTCATTATTTAACCAAGAAAAATATTTACAAGTGTTGATGCATGCTGATAATGGAACAACACATAGTTCCCCTTCCTTATACCTCTGTTAATCAAGAAAAAATCATTCGGCTAGAGAATCTGTGATTCTTAGGCCACACCAATTTAATTTCTTGGTTCACGGATTTTTTCATAAAAAATATGGAGCGAGAGGGCGAAATAAAAATAAAAATAAAAATTGTAAAATGGTTGGGGTAAAGGTAACGGCTAATCCAAAACATAAAGAAAAAAAGTTTTCAGCTTGAAAAAAGTACAAAAACACTATTATTGTACAGTAACAGCACCTGTACCCACACTTTAAGGAGCTTATAATATAAAGGCCAATTTGCTACACCAGAAAGCTGGTGAATGGTTTCATTAATGGTGAAAATTTGCTGAGTGGTAATTTTTATTTTTATTTTTTTTCCCAAAAAATAGGAGCGAGCGAATCCGTGAACCAAGAAATTAAATTGGTGTGGCCTTAGTGACATAGTCTGCAATAATGGTCTCTCCGACTCTCTCAATCATGCATGATTTTTAGGGATCAGCCAATGTTTGCAGGTCAAATAGATCTATTCGATCTGATAAATCGATAAATTAAAGGTAGATTTTCAAGCAAAAAGATATGCTTGACTCTCTGCAACTTCTTAGCATTCCCACCAATCAACAATTTGTCTAAAGCTTGTCAACTGTGTGACGGACTTTACCTGTCTTATTTGTCAATTGGCTGTGGTCAATGTTTTAGGCAGTCTTGACCAGCTAGCAGTTTTTTTTGTTTTTTTTTTATCTGTAAAGTTGGACAATGTTTCTAAGGTTGTTATACAGATGTGTTCCTTCATTGCTAGGATACCCGTGACAAGTAATGAACTCCGAGGCGTGGTCTGTTTAACTTAGAATCAACGGGTGGCTGTGTACATACAGTAAGACTTCCCTGATCCCTGCTCAAGTTTAGAGAGCTTTACTGGTAACACATGGGTCAGTAATGAGGGCTGGAATGTCTTAAACTCTTCCACTTCAGGCACCCCCTGATTTAGAACAGGATACTGAGTTTGTGTCTTAGTTGTTGTGTGAGTCATAATCTTTTCTTGAGAGTTGTGCAAGTGCAAAGAACAGCCCTTGGATATTTTGCCCGCAAAAGTCACAAAACCTAATGTCTACAGGACTGGTGTTTGTTGATGCACTGTTATTTTTTGGGGTTTCAGGGCCCAGAAATTAGGATAGAGCTTTTTAGTCACTATTCTCTTGGCCTAATGTGATTTTATCAGGCCGTTTTAGCTGTTAATCAATGAAAGGTTTTTATGGGGCATTAACGTTATAAGCTACATGTAATGTTAAGTGTAAAGCAAATAAGGATCCCTAAACTAATGAACGATTTCTTTCTTCCACTCAATAATTTTATGAAGCTTCATAGAAAGTTGCTTGGTGTTATGTTGACTTGAGTCACAGAAACTTTAGAGCAAATAGTATAGCCTATTGATAGAAGAAAGGACACAAGTACAAAGGTTTTGGCGTTCTTTCCTGCTTAACTTGTCAGTCAATCAAGTCCACATGCATAGCACACTGAAAAAATCATGCCTGGTAAGATTACTGTACTACAGTAGGACAAACAGAACTCATTTCTGCTACTGTATGGGGACTCTTGCTGATTGGGAAGAAAGTTTTCATGAAAAGATTTTGACATTGCTAAATTGTATCCAATGCTAGGCTAAACACAGTTCCAGGGATTGAAAGTTAAATATGTGTATGTGGTGTTTGTAATCATTGAATCATTACATTTACTTAAGAAGTCATCAAAACTTCATATGACTGACTACTGATTTGATCTGTTGACTTAAAAGTAGCATGTTCAGAGTACAGAGTTTTGTGTTAACTTTGTTGTGTGAACTGTAACCTTACAGTGTACACCTTTGTGCACAAAGGTTACTAACTGAGCAATGTGCAGGTAAGGTTAATGACCTTGTTGACAATGTAGTCTGGAGTTGCAGAAATTAGAATGTATTATTTTCTAATTTTATTACCGTAATGCTTCACAACTCAAGACTGTGTATTGCAACCTCCTTGATTGTACCAAGACAAGAACAAACTTTTAAAATTACAAAGTTTATTGCTTTTCATTGTCATAGACGATAACAACAATTAAAGTGCATCCAAAGTATAATCCTTAGAAACATGAATTCACTTGCACATAAAATGTACTCTAGCTACTTGTGTATACAACATATATTAAGTCAAATAACATTTACCCCCAGGTATGCATATATAATATCAATAACCATGACTACTTTTGTCAATTTAAACCAGCCAATGCCATTGTAACTCTCTTTTACAGTCTGCATGTACTCTGTACAATGCAGCTATTATGATTTCATATCTGAAATGATGAAGCATACAGTGTGGGAAAGAACCAGGAAGTATTTACCCTCTAATAACAAATTAAGCGACAACCCAGGGCAAAATTGAAATTATCTGATCCTCAGCTTATAGTTGGGATATCAGAACCTAATCTTTATAAATAATGCTTCACAATACAAAAATACAAAAACTTTGTCTCATACTTGTCTTATACTCACATGTTCTTGAATATTTCAGCTCCATTTTAAGAGGTATGCAAATTGAAAGCAAGGAAAACAAACTACTCGACTGCCCTGATATGACCTCAGCTACTATAAAACATCAGATTTGTCTCATCTCTTTTTGGCCCGTCTGGTCTCTTCAAGGTCGAATGAATGTCTCTGACCCTCGTGTCATTTCTCCAGAACCTGTCTTCATCTGTGGGATTGTACGGACTTGTGGAATATCTGGAAATGACTGAATCACGTGTGGAAGAATCAGAAGGCCTTACTGACGATAACTCAGTCTCATCTTCTTAGTGGCCCATCTGGCCTCCTCAAAGTCGAATGAACATCTCTGACCTTCATGTCGTTTCTCCAAAACCAGTCCTCCTCAGTGGCGCTGTAAGTTTTGTTGGAGTATCTGGAAGTTTCTGATCTAGAAGAATGAGAAGGCCTTGCTGATGAAAGCTCAGTCTCATCTCTTATTGGCCCATCTGGTCTCTTCAAGGTCGACTGAATGTCCCTGGCCCTCTTGTCATTTCTCCAGAACCTGTCCTCCTCAGTTGGGCTGTATGGTCTAGTGGAATATCTGGAAATTGCTGAGTCAGATGTAGAAGAATAAGAAGGTCTGGGTGATGATAGCTCAGTCTCGTCTCTTATTGGCCCGTCTGGTCTTTTCAAGGTCATCTGAACTTCCTTGACCTTCGTATCATTCCTCCAAAACCACTCGTCTTCTGTGGGGCTGTATGGTTCTGTGGAATATCTGGATTCCGTTGACATCGAAGATTGAGAAGGTCTGTAGGATGATGACAACTCAGTCTCATCTCTGATTGGCCCATCCGCTCGTTTCAGTGTCATGTGAAGGTGCCTGACTCTCTGATCGTCTAACCAGAACCGTTCGCTATCAGTTGGAATGTATGGTCTGGTGCTGTACGTGTGTTGTGAATTCCAGACATGTCATTAG